>NC_064851.1:13671644-13776644 GCF_024139225.1 Suncus etruscus | reverse complement strand
GAGCCTGCCAGGAGCTATTTCTAAACATAGAGCCAGGAATAACCCCTGAGCATCCCTGGGTGTGACCCAAAAAACTAAAACAAAAACAAAAGGCATCAGAACTCCAATTGGAGTTGTGATTATTACAAACATTATTATTCAATGATTCCTCTGTATGTTCCACAGCTTGGTGGATATGCTTTCAAGTCTCTGTGTCTTTGCACTGCTTTATGAGGCAAGAAATGACACACCCTCCCTCTGCTGGCTCACAGAAACCACGTAGTACAAATGAAAGTCAGAAAAATCTGTGATTTTCTTGACTTTGAGGCCTTGTGTGGGCATGAATGACTGAGCTGGCTCCTGGCTTGCTCTGAGTTATGAGTTCTAGTGGCCAGGCTGGATGGCTGTTTAGCAGAGTGGAGCACCATGTGGCTGCTGAGGCTCATTGAAGCTCAGACGACTGTGATGCAGTGCATCTGAGGTCTAGACCACTACCGGTGCTTCTTGTTGAAGCTTGACCAAGAGGTTTAACTGTGGCCTTGCACTCAGAAGGGCTGCAGGTGCTTTCAAAGTGTGGATCAAGATCAGAATATGCTCTTTATTCCTTCATTCCCCACCATCCCCCCTCAGAATGGACAGTCCTCTATCCCTTTTCCCCTTAATTTCTTTTCCTTATTATTATTTTTATTATTATCATTATCATTATCATTAACCATTTTATATAGTCAGACTTGACTTCCTTCACTCCTTATCAAGCAAATAAGACCATTCAGAGAAGCTTTAAATTTAGAGATGGGGAGCCCGGAGAGATGGCACAGCGGCGTTTTCCTTGCAAGCAGCCGATCCAGAACCAAAGGTGGTTGGTTTGAATCCCGGTGTCCCATATGGTCCCCCGTGCCTGCCAGAAGCTATTTCTGAGCAGACAGCCAGGAGTTACCCCTGAGCATCGCCGGGTGTGGCCCAAAAACCAAAAAAAAAAAAAATTTTAGAGATGGACAGTGGGAAGTAGGGCAGGGACCAAATTGGGGAATCATTTTATTATTTATTTGTTTTTTATAATAATTTCTATATTTAAGCACAGTGATTTAAGCACAGTGGTTAGATAATTGTTCATACTTGAGTTTCAGTCATAGAATATATACCATATACCAGTGCACTTTTCCTACCATCAATGTTCCCAATTTTTCTTTCATCCACTCACCACCCTCATGCCTGCCTCTGGAGCAGGCATTTTGCTTCTCTCTCTCTCTCTTTCTCTTTCTCTTTCTCTCTCTCTCTCTCTCTCATTTTTGACATGGTGGTTCACCTATGAAGTCCAGATTAGGGAATATTTGGAGCAGCCTATAGGTCATAGTCAAGACTGTGTTCTAATCAAAGAGGGTCATGGCTGGCAGGGAGGGTAGACTAATGTGGTTTTGTAGACCTTACTGAGAGGGCAAGGTAAGAAGAGATTTTTGGATCTGGATGCAGGCAGATGACCAGTAGAACTGCACTCTAGTTTTGTTCAGCCTTACATGAGTTACCATGTGATGAGGTGAGCAATTCTTGTCCCCATAGGAACTCCTAGCTACATGGGCAGGATCCCTTAGCCCCAGGATGGTGAGCAACAGAGAGACAGTACAGTAGGTAGGGTACCTGTCTTACAAGAGACCAACCCATGTTCAATTCCCAGAACCACATGTGGTCCCTTGAGCACACATGAGTTATCAGGAGTGATAACTGAGTGCAGAGCCATGAGTAAGCCCTGAATATCACCAATATCACTAGGTGTGACCTAAGGGGAAAAAAAGAAAAAAAATCACGAACTGAGGTGTCAAGAGACCCAAGTTTTTTAAGGATCCCCTGACTTTTATGTGGAGAACAGTAGGGGGGGGAGTGAGGGTAGAAGCAGGTGGATGGTTATGAACCTATTAGATTAATAGTAGCTGATGAAATTAAGATGATAGTTTCACCTAGAGTGGTTTCTTGTTTTTCTTTTGGGGGATTAAGGTGAAGTGATTTGGGATCACATCAGGTGGTACACAGGGCTAACTCCTTATTCTGTGCTCAGAGACAACTCTTCGTGGTGCTCGTGGGACCCTTTGTGGTGCTGGGTATCATACTGGAGTTGCTGTGTGTAAGGAGATGGCTTAGCCTTTTGTTCTATCTCTCTGGCCTAAGAGTGGGGACTTGGATGTGGTGAAGATCAGATATGCTTGAATTTTATCTGAGGGGTACACGCCATAGAGTTGTGGAAAAACTGGGTAAGAGATAGGAAACTGCTAAGGTTGATTTCTAGCTTATGGGCTAAATGCAGGGTGGCTGCATTCCTTACAAGAGGGAGAACCCCCTTTTTGTTTTTGGGCCATCCTCACTGAGGCTTAAGGCTTACCTTTTTTTTTTTTTTTTTTTGGTTTTTGGTTTTTTTGGGCCACACCCGGCGGTGCTCAGGGGTTACTCCTGGCTGTCTGCTCAAAAATAGCACCTGGCAGGCACGGGGGACCACATGGGACACCGAGATTCGAAAAAACCACCTTTGGTCCTTGATCAGTTGCTTGCAAGGCAAACTCTGCTGTGCTATCTCTCCGGGCCCAAGGCTTACTTCTGATTCTGCACTCAAGGATCACTCCTGGTGGGCTGAGGGCCATATAGGAGGTCAGGGATTGAACCTGGGTTGGCCATGTGCTAGACAAATACTCCAACACCCTACCTTGGCAAACACTCAAACACCCTGCTGTACTATTGCCCCTGGGACTCCAGGGTTTTTTCAGAGGTTGCCCCTGATCTTAGCAAGCTCAGTTGGTTTGTCTATTCTTCCTGAAGAATCTTCAGCAGGCCTTGCTGTCCGAAGGTGCGATGGGTTCCCAGAGAGGCCCTTAAACCTTTGACACTCATTCAAAGAATCTCTTGGGTTTTCCAACCACCTGGGCTTACCTGATACTATCTTTCTCCTCTTGCCCAGGGATTATAAAAATTGTGGTAGTAGAGCACATGCTTGTTCCTCCAGACCCATGTGTGTATGTACGTGCACATGTGAGTGTGCATGATGGTGGAATATATTTATGCACATGTCTATGAAAATGTTGGTGTGTGACATGCATACTGTTGCAAGTCAGACCCCGAAGAGGTTGACTGATTGAGGGATGGAGGATGAGGCCTTTCTCTTCCAGCTCGGAGCATGCCTCTGCCATCCTGTCTAGCCTACGGTTCTGAGGTGAAACGGTGGGTAAACAGCTCGCAGACAGTCAGGCTTGTGGAAATATTAGCTTTATTCGGTGGACAAGACTGAAGTCCAAAGACTCAGCCTCAGTTCCAGCAAAAAGCCCCGGCCTTCCACAGACCCTTGTTTTTATCCCCCAGAATCAGGTACCACCCAATGGTGGGATCAGATACCAACCAATGGTGGAAGCAGAATCAGGTACTACCCTAGGGTGAGGGCAGAATGCCAGGTCACACCCTAGGGTAGGGCACAATCACCAATCAGTTTAGGGTGAGTAACATAGTAATCTCCTAAAATATTTACATACACAACACATACCATGTATGTACATATTGGGAGGATACCCCACTAGACTTCTTTCTCTCTCCCTTGTACTGTGGCCAGGGTGGGCCTGGCTCAGTGAGGCTGAGATGGTCCCAGCTATGATAAGACCTTGACAATCCCCAGCATCCCCACTGCTCTGTGCTCAGCTTCTGCATTCCCTGAAGTTCTGATTGTTTCCCCTTCACAGACATCCCCCTGCTCCCTGGCTCCCCACGTCGGCTGAGCCCACGTGCAGTGGCCAGAGGGGCCCAACTTGGACAGCAGCTCCTCAAGGTGCCCGATCCTCGAGTGCCGGGTACACAGTGCAGTTCTCCCCAGGCATCTGGCCAGCCCTCCAGTGGAAGGAGCACTCGTGGCAGCTCTGTGAGTACTGGGCTTGAGTGTGAGTACTACTCTGTGAGTACCGGGCCCTCTTGGGGACCCCATAGATTGTCTTGATTGGGGGTTCACCACTTGGGGACAGAGTTGTGTGCATGGGCATACACGTATATGCTAGGGTCACTTCATGTTAGTGTTTCAGCACCCCTGTTATCCTCCAGCCAGAGGTGGCTCCAGGCAAAAGGAGGTGTGAGAAACAGGTGTTCCCACTTCTAGGTTGCAGACTCCTTGCAGCCAGGCCTCTGCCACAGTGGCTTTGAGTTGTCCCCTGTGCCTGGCATCCATCTGGTTGCCCAGGTGATCTCTCAGGTGGCTGCCGAGGCAGCTGGGTATCAACGTTTAATAAACAGGGCAACACCCAAAGGGAGCAAGGCAGGTAGGTCCCTCCCCTGCTCCGCCTCATTCTTTCTCCTCCTCTCCTCACCACCTCCCTTTCCCGGAGCAGCCTGGAGCAGATTCAGTCCCCTTACTTCGGGGTCTGTAACTGGAGAGGAGAAGGAGGAGGATGTGGGGCTGAGAGGGACACGGTGTTTAGTGAATTCCACAAAGTGGGAGTTGAAGTGGGCCAATCAGATACCACCGACCTTTGTTCCAATGGATCCGGAACGATTACCGGTGCGTATTGGCTATGTGTTGCATGTGATATCTGCACACAGACTTAGACCAGCAAGGTGGTGGCAACCGGGCTGTGCACTGGTGCCTGTGTAGGGCTCTTGTGTGCAGCAGAGCATTTTGGGGCAATGCATAGGTGTGTGTGTGTGTGTGTGTGTGTGTGTGTGTGTGTGTGTGTGTGTGTGTGTGTGTGGTTTATTTGTTGAGGGCTGTGAGTTAAAAACTTAACCCAGCTGTGTGGAGCAGATGTGGGCATGAAGGAGTCTTATACCTGTAGCTACATGTTCAAGTTGCTATATGTATGTGTAATATATGCCTGGAGAGTGGAGCAGACCCCAGGGCACCAATGATGCCTAGATTTGGTGCTGGTGGACTAGCAGGGCTGGCTGTGGCCCCTGAACTTGGGCCACTCTGTTTCTTTTCTCAGGGTTCTGCTGGGTCTTCTGAGTCTGAAAGGTTGGCTTCCTAGGGTATCTCTCTGTGCCCAGAGCACCAAGTTTGCCTCAGCAGAAGCTCTTACCCCAGCTTCATGTCACCTTACTGTCCCCATCCTATTGTCTCTGGCCAGGTCATCAACAACTATCTGGATGTCAACGATCCCATGTCCTCAGAGGCTCGTCAGAGTCGTATGCACTTTTATGACAACCAGAGGAAGGTGGACTATGTGCTTGCCTATCACTACCGGAAACGTGGGGCCCACCCCGGCTCCCCTGGCCATGCTGTGGCTGTGGTCTCCAATGGGGAAACTGGAAAGGAGCCTGGTGGTGGGGGACATGGGGACATTGAATTGGGGCCGCTGGATGCCCAGGAAGAGGAGAAGAAGGAGCAGCGAGAGGAGTTTGAGCACAACCTAATGGAGGCTGGACTGGAGCTGGAGAAGGACTTGGAGGTGAGGTTGGTTTGTGGCTTAGGTGGAGGTGGGGATTGGCCCTGTTGGGCTGGGCAGCCTGGCCATTGGGACACCAGTGAAAAACTTGGGCTTTGTTCTCACAGGCCATCCTTTTTTGCTCCTTTCTGGTAGGCAAACCAGATTTTCTTGCCCTAGAATTTGACATGTTTTGGTAGAGCCGGTGCCTTGTCCTAAGTAGTGAGGGGCCCAGGGACAAAGTGCATCTGTCCTATGAAAGTTGATCAAGTTTTAGATGGAAGGCCAGTCCTTCCTTCTTGGCTCGCCATCCCTTAGTACCTTTGAGTAATGCATAAATTGGGGCAATGGATTGACTGCATTTTGAACTCCAAGTCAGGATTCTCTATATAGAGGATTTGTTTTAACTAGAGAGTGCGTTCATCTGAGTCCCCGGAGGGAGTTGATTATTTGGGGACTGAAAAATCAGGAATATTTGACTTGTGAGTTATATATTATATATGTTCATAAAATATATTTCTATTGGGGCCAGGGCAGTGGCACAGGACCTAGTCTGCCTTACACATGCTAACCTAGGATGAACTGTGGTTCGATCCCCTAGTGTCCCATATGGTCCCTCAAGCCAGGAGCAATTTCTGAGCGCATAGCCAGGAGTAACCCCTGAGTGTCACTGGGTGTGGCCCCCAAACCAATAGATATATTTATATATAACATATAACATATATCATATACACCAATATATATATTTCTATATATTTCTATTTATATCTTTACCTATGCTCTATAGTAAATCTAAAAGTAGTCCTGGAAATACATTTTCTGTAATATCCATAGATTGATCTGTTCATCTATCTTTTCATTCATTCATACATGTAACTATACCTCTCCATCCATTTATTCATACATTCTTCCATCCATCCAACCATCCATTCACCCACCCTTCCACTCTTCTATCTGTTCATTTATCTATTCATCCACCTATCCATCTATCCATGCTTGTGCATACCCATCCACTTGTCTACTTACTTAAGCCACTCACTTATCATATCGCAGTGGTTCTTTAAAAATAAGCTGCCCTTGTTATTTTCTCCAATCTCTTTTATCTTTTGAACCCCATTTTACCTACTCCAGTCAGCTGGACTTATATTGATCAATTATTCGCACTTCAAGGTCTTTGTGCTAGTTGTCTCCTTGTCCTCAAGTACCCTTCCCTAGATCTAGGCTTGCCCTCTTGCCCCATTCAGACTTCTACTCAGATGTCAACTATTCCAGGCATCTTCCCTGACCACCTTAACTAAAATACCATACTTCTACCTCTCTGGAGATTCCTTGGCTCTGATGTACTTTATTACATGTAGAACTACTTTGTAAAATAGCACAACAATTTATTTTTATTTTTATTTAGATCCCCAGCAGTTCCATAGAGGTAAGAATCTTCTTTGAGTCACTGTCGTATCTACAATCTACAGGACAATAAACTAGTGGGTAAAATACAAGTGTTCATTGAATAAATAATTTACCTCCTGGTACCTCAGTTTCTTGCCTGAAAATTTTTAAATGCCCAGGTACAGCTTTCTATCAATAAAAGCTATTGGGATGATGCCTGTAACTTAGTAGGTACTCAATAAATGCTCATTATAATTACTTTATATTTAAATTATTTTAGTCTTTGGGCCAGACCTAGCAGTGCTCAGGATTTCTTCTTGGCTCTGCACACAGGAATTACTTTGGGCAGAGCTTAGGGGACTATATGGAATGCTGAAGATTAAATCTAGGTTGACTACTTCAAGGTAGCTATATTCCTACAAGCTATGTTCTGGCCCTAGAAGATGTACTCCTGCATGCTGGAGTGCCATTAGAGAGTTGGTTTTTTTTTTTTTTTTTTTGGTTTTTGGGCCATACCCGTTTGATGCTTAGGGTTTACTCCTGGCTATTGCTCAAAAATCGCCCCTGGCTTGGGGGGACCATATGGGACACCGGGGGATCGAACCATGGTCTGTCCTAGGCTAGCGCTTGCAAGGCAGATGCCTTACCTCTAGCACCACCTTTTAGAAAGAGTTTTGGTAAAATTCAGTCTATTACTGTCCCAAACTGGAGAGAAACACCCAGAGTCCATGTATGCATTTTTCTGCCTCTAGACATGTTAGTATGTGGGCTTGCTCAGAGCCTTGTCACTCTGATCCATACTTTTGCTTCTCTGATGCTTGATTTAGAAACTATTACTCTCTTTGGTGTTTCCATTAACATAGGAAGTGCTGATTTGGGACCTTGGAATCCTCCTTATGACAGAAGTGCTGATTTCCACTTTTTTTTGGTGGGGGGTTGTGTGGTGCTGAGGGGTTATTCCTGGCTCTACTCTTAGAAATTGCTCTTGGCTCAGGAGACCATCTGGGATCAAACCTAGGTCCATCCTGGGTTAGCTGCATGCAAGGCAAATGCAGTACTGTTGTGCTACCACTCCAGATCCTGATTTTCATATTTAAAAATAAATTCAAAATTCACTTGGTACTTCCATTTAGGGTCTAGTGGGAAGGGTTCATAAGGCTTAGGTGGGTCTTAAGGATGTTTGGTGCTAGGACTGTGGAGGCTTACAGAACACATGCTGTCTCTGGGTATCAGTGGTAGGAGCTAGAAACAGCACCATGTTTATGTAGGTGGGTCATGGAGATAGAAGACAGATATTCTTATCCTAGACCTGGCACCTGCTTAATCTCACCACCTTGGGAAAGTGACTCAATTATTTTTATTGTTGTTGTTTTTGGGGGTCTTGCTCGGTGGTGCTCAGGGCGGGCTTACTCCTGGGTCTATACTCAGAAGTTACTCCTGTGAGTGTTTGGAGGTAGCTGTATGGGAAGCTGGGAATGAAACCCAGGTGAGCTGCATGCAAAGCAAGTGCCCTGTCTGCTGTGCTATTTCTCTGCCCCTAAGTGAGTCAATTCTTTTGAGTCAAAGTCTGTAAAAGGGAAATAACCAGGAAATAACTATCCATTCTTTATTGGCTAGTCCATTCAGAGATGAAGCAGATGTCACCATAACTAACATTATGATTATTTCTATTATGTAGTAAGATTAAGCTAGTTTTAAAATAGATTAGTTAAACTGGACTTTCAGGTCAATAATAGTTTGTTAGCTTAAGAATGTCCCATGCAACATCATCAACGTGCTTCTATGAAAAAGTAGTTGTGAATATGAAATTCATTTTGACTTGTCTTGACTTTCTATCATATTGTATTACCATCATTTGCCTCACTCCCTGCCTCATTTAGATTACAAATGGATTTCTCTGGCTTTTACTGGGAATTGGGAGGGTCAAACTCTGACCACTAGGACCCTGTTGATTAAAGTGTATCCAGGATTGTTGTCTCTGTTGTATAGACAAGATTTCCTCTTTCCAGCCCTACCTGTATATTATGACCACTGAACTCTTTCATCAGGAGGGTTTTCTAGGTTATTTTCTTAAACTCCCAAGGTCCCTCCTTGCATCTGAGCCTCCACCACTTATGTAGCCAAATTGTCATGCATGGTCATTTCTCCCTTTTCAAAATGTTGCTCTTGGGATCATTATGGTAGACAGTAGATTTCATCAGACTTTCTAGTCAGGGCATGTTGTTATCCTTGTTTCACACAAGGACCCTTTGTTTGTTTGTTTGTTTGTTTGTTTGCTTGCTTTTGAAGATTCTACTAAAAAATAGAATTCTGGTTGGACGTATAACACAGAATATAATGTTATTGATTTCAAAAGATATATACCTGAAAACTATACACTTTAATTTGGGGGGGGGAGATATTCAGTTGTGTCAGGGTTTTACTTCTACCTCTTTACTCAGAGATCACTTCTGGAGCCATTATAGAATTTCAGAGATCAAATTTGGGTTGACCTTTTGCAAGACGAGTGGCTGTACTATCAATATGGCCCTCAATAGAATTATATTTTATTTTGAAATATTAAATTAGATGAAAGGCAGTTTAATGTAATGCATGACATTAATGGAGATAGGAGTGTGGAATATAAGAGGACAAGAGATAAGAAACACAAAGACATTAGAGAAGAGAGTTAATGGCTATGTGTCTATGTTGGTTCATTAATATGACAAGTATAACACAGAACTGCAGAAAAATTTATAGAGAAAACTGGAAAAGGAATAACTGGTAACTTAACTTTTCTGTAAAATTTTTTCTACTATAAAGTTTATTTTTAAAATGAGAGAGAATGTTTATAAAGCAAAAGCAACATTCAACACTTTAGAAACACAATAATGGGCATGCTTCTTAGTGGAGAATGTAGAAGCGAAGCAGCAGTTAGAGCAGAGCCTGCTGGATGTGGCCCTCTGAATAATTTTATTGAATATTGATTTGAAACATTATATAGGTTTCGGGTATATTGCTTTTGAAACCAGTATTTGTTTATGCTGTGTTTTAGTTTCCAACTACAATTTCTACTTTCCATTCATCACGTTATGGCTGACCAATTTGATTAGAGTTTTCTCTCTCCTGTTCCTGTTCTTTCAGGTAATAATTCTTATTTTCATAGCCAGCATGCTTGTTTTTGTTTAGCTGAGTTTATTTATGTTTTATTGCTTTACCACATTGTGTAGAATCATATGTCATTTTCTCCCTCCAATATGTCCTTTAGTATAGTGTCCTCTGGTTATATTCAGGTTATTTTAAATGACAGCAGGTATTTTATCTATTATAGGTTAGCATTATTCTATTATAACCACAAACCACATTTTTTAATCCTTTGCAATGATTTTTATCTGTTTACTGATTTTGGAATCATGCCTGGAAGAGCTCAGGACTTACTTCTGATTCTGTGCTCAGGAATCATTCTTGACAGTGTTTGGGGGACCAAATGCAATGCTCAAAATTGAACCTGGCTTGGCTGTGTGCAAAGGAAGTGTCTTACCTGCTGTTTAAGATGGTTTGAGTAGAATGGATATCCATAATGTGCAAAGTTTTGCATCCCACCTCTGCTGACCTCTTGCCCACCATTAAAGAGGTTCTCCATCTTGAAGTCTGTGCTGTTACTGTTTTCCAGATGGTTTATTCTCTGTGTGTGCATCTGTCAATTCTAATGGGTAACTGTTTGTTTAGTCAGTTTTCTCATGATGATGGAACAAATAACTCTTACTATGTGTTCATGCAAACTTGATGGAGAATAAATGATCGCCTCCTCCAGAGTTTCTCCCTTTTTCTGCCCTGGCTCCATACTGTGCTGGTGCTTACCACTGGTAGGAGGTGCTGCAGCTAGAATCTGTGGTGGTTTGGAAAACTCTTTTTTTTTTTTTTTTTTGGGTGGGTGGGGGCGACACACGGTGATGCTCAGGGGTTACTCCTGGCTATGCGCTCAGAAATCGCTCCTGGCTTGGGGGACCATATGGGACACTGGGGATTGAACTGTGGTCCATCCTGGGTCAGCCGCTTGCAAGGCAAATGCCTTACTGCTGTGCCACCGCTCTGGAAAACTCTTCTCTATTTTAGGAAGTTAGCTTGCGGAGATGCCCTGGCTGCACCTGGCAGTGGTTTGGAGACAAGATGTGGTGGCCTCACCTGCTCGGCTGTCCCCACCCTTCTTTTAGGGTCTAATTACATTTTTGGCTTCCAGATTAATGTAATGGAAATGAGTTTCATTAAGAGTTACTCACTTAGCCTTACATACTCAAAGAATCTTGAAGGCTAGCAAATGCAAATGGATTGAATAGCATAGAATTCATTTCCGCCTGAGTTGATATTCTGTGTGCTTCTGAATGGATGACAAGTGACACAGCCTTTCCCTTTGATGTTTTGTTTTTCATTTTGTACCTATATCCAGACATTGACATTATCCATCTATCTGTCTATCCATTATCTATCTATCTATCTATCTATCTATCTATCTATCTATCTATCTATCTATCTATCTATCTATCTATCTATCTATCTATCTATCTATCTATCTATCCATCACCTGTCTATTCATCCTTGTTTGTTTGTTTGTTTGTTTGGGAGCCACACCCAGTTTCTAGCTGTGCTCAGGGCTGACTTCTGGCTCTGTGTTTAGAGATCACTCCTAGTGGTGTTTGTGGGATCATAAGCAGTGAGGTGGGAGTATTGTATGGGACAGGTTGGTTGCATTAAAACAAGTATCTTTGGGGCCGGAGAGATAGTATGGAGGTAAGGCGTTTGCCTTTCATGCAGAAGGTCATCGGTTTGAATCCTGGCGTCCCATATGGTCCCCCTTGCCTGCCAGGAGCAATTTCTGAGCATGGAGCCAGGAATAACCCCTGAGCACCACCGGGTGTGACCCAAAAACCACCAAAAAAACAAAAAACAAAAAACAAAAAAACAACAACAAAAAAAACAAGTATATTTCTCACTATACTCCTCTGTCCTTTAAAGAATCATTTTAAGAGCCATTGAATGGGCAGACCACATGTTGTTTGTGTATTCCATTGCATTTCACTACTCGATTAAAATTTTACTGAATGAGGTTGCTGGGTTGGCCTTGGATGGCATAGAAACCTGTATCCTCATTGTGGACTCTGGCCAGTGATGGCACCTCTTTGGAGCTATTATAGAGGAGTGACAGGTGCATCTGCACAGTTGAGGGATTTTCCTGGGTTTGAGCCTCCAGACGGGGCAAGGGCTCCAGACCTTTTACTTGCTCCAAACCTCCCATCTGTGGACCAGGTGATAGTACCAGGGTAAGGTACATACCTGGCATAAAGCCAACCTCGTTCAATCCTTGACACTACATATGGTCTCCTAAGCTTTGCTGGGCAGAGATCATTTAGCACAGATTCAGGAGTAAGCTCCATTGGGTGTGACTCAAAAATACAAGGAAACACTCACACACAACTGAACAACAACAACAACAACAACAACAAAGCCCTCATAGATCATCCTCCTTGACCTAGAGAGCCGAAAACACAGTGTTAGGGACTCAGATGTGTGCGTGTGGTAGGGGCCTGGTGGGCAGAGGGTGGGTTTCAGATCCAGATCCAGTGCCAGGCACTTAGTGGGCTTAGGAGTCAAGTCCTTTCCCCACCCACAAGTCCTGAGTTTACAACTGGCATGAGGCCCCTTTCCCCCTTAATCTGTAGGCAGCTGCGTTGGCCAGACTGGGCAAGGAGAAATGGTTCACACCCGGCTCTGGCCGGCTTTCCTGGCATCAGGATCTCTCTAATAGAAGCTGCTTCTCTTCAATGTGGCCAGACATAGCCAGCTGGTCTGTGACTGCTTTTGGTTGAGTCAGGTCAGTTGGAAGCCCTCGAGGGCTCCTTTTTTAAAAAGCCCTGATTTCCTCTCTGATTATCCTAGGCGGGAAGGCAGTGATCACATTCCTGCAATCTCTGTAGAGAGGAGATACACCCCCCTTCCTCCACCCCTGATACCTGGGGTCTTCCTAAAGTGCCAGGGAAGCTCTGAGTGTCCATCCTCTTTGTCAGTCAATAGTTTTGGAGATTCAGTATGCAGAACCACTCTTGCCTTCTCTACCAGTGGAACTGGGGTTGAACCAAGTAGGACCTGCCCTTCTGTCCTGCCCAATAGATAATTGCTCTGAGTCCAAGGATTCGGCCAGAGGACTACTATGGGCTTGGATTATCCTGACCTAGTGGGGCAAGAAAAGCCAACTCTCTCCTAACTGTCTCAAAGCCAGAAACCAACGCTGGGGAGACAGTTCAAGGGGTAGAACACATACAAGCATATACAAGGCCCTGAATTTGATCTCTGACACCACATGTTCGACTAGACCTTAGCATGTCTGAATAAGGCCTCGATAACACCTGAGTATTGCCTATGAAAGCACAAACTCCAGGGTTGGAGGGAGACAGTTCAGAGAGCAGGGCATAGCCCTAACATGTGTGTGACCCAGGTTCTCCATCTAGGGAGCATGTCTAGTTGTAACCTTGAGCCTCTCTGGGTGTGGTGTCCCCCAACACTGCCAGGATGGCCTCCAGTGTAGCTCAAAAATTTTCCAGCAGTATCACTTTTTTTGTTATCGAACTGCTTTGGCCTGGTTGGCTGAGAATCAACAGTGGGGGGGTCCCTGAACCTCTTCAACACCGACTGGGAATCCTTCATCCCTTCCAACCACCATCCCCACAAAGAAATAAACTTTTGAGGACACTTCCTTGCTCTTTGCCTTCATTTCCCCCTGCTTACCAGGGAGAGGTGGTGGTTTTTTGTTTTGTTTTTTGTTTGTTTGTTTGTTTGTTTTTGTTTCTAAGGCAAGGAAGAGGGATTTGGGTCATACTTAGCAATGCTCAGGAATCACTCTTGGGGTGCTCAGCGGGATCTTTTGCAGTACCTGTGCCTGTTCTCGCCTCTCTTCCCTACCCCTCCACTCTCTTCACCCACTCAGCAGTGCTTAGGGGACCATATGGGGTATCAATGATAGAACCAGATCACTTGCTTACAAGGCAAGAGCCCTACCCTCTGTACCATATCTCTGCCCACCCCCTTCTTACCTGGCACAGTTTCTTGATGCTGTTTCTTAGCACCGCTGCTCCAAGCTGGTCCCACGGCTGTTACTGGTGTTAATGACTGGGGAAGCACGATGATTTCCCCCTGGCTTTGGCACTGTTCCTGGGCCTCCTGACCCATCCATCCTCCAGCAACATGATGGAGCCTTGGGCTTCTCACCTGCCTCTTCCTCCCCGCAGGGATCACCCCAGAGCACAACAAAGAGCCACAGTGGGGGTTAGAGAGGTGGTGGGGAGGGTTGAATCTCTGGAGGTGAGGGTAGGGGCTGAAGGCAGCTGGTCGGGCTGTAAAGAGAATCAAGAATGGCAAGTTAGGATTCCCCCACCAAAAAACAAGCAAACACAAACTACTCTCCTCTCCACAAACCCAATAAATGCTAATTTCCCTTTTCAAAGAGATTATAATGAAGAGTTCCCTGTTCTCACCAGAGGCTCCTGGCCTGGCTCTGTGGCAGCCAGAAAGCTTTTGTTCCTTTTTTTTTAAGGATCAGACACCTAGGAGCTGGGCAGGAACAGAGGAGGCTTGGCCTATCCCCCAAATCATTCCTATCAGAATGTTTCTCCCAGTGGTGATTGGCCTTTGTCACTGTCCCCTACTGGTGGCATGGCCTGAACTGTGGCTACTGTGAAAGGAAGAGATGGCTTAGTGAAGTGGAAGCCTCATGGCCCTATCCCAGGGGATTGGGCAGACGCAGGTCTGGAAGCAAACAACACAGGAAATAATCCCCCACACAGCCAAGAAAATAAAACAGGTTCAGGGACTTACACTGCAAGCCTTCCTTCTGCTCCTAGCCCTAATACCAGAAAGTTCGGTAGTGGAGAACCGAAAAATGCAAGCAGCTTCTCTCGGAGGCCCCAGAGGGCTTTATTGGGAACCCAAAGACCACACCCGGGGGACAAGAACAGATGTTCTAGGGCACCAATCCAAAAGGTGCTTTAATCCAAAGGTGTTTCCATTCAATCAGTAACAAGCAACAGCAAAGAAGAAATATCCTGAATAGAATGAAAACTGGTTAATCCAACAGTTTAGAAGTGTGGAAGGGAGCTGGGGTGTGGTTTCTTTTGACAGAGTAAAGTCTGTCCTGAAGAGACAGGGCATCTGTCATTTCTAGGGTTGATTTGTCTTGTCTGACCTTCTATAGCCAAGGGCAAGGATCAGCCAGGCCCAGCTCAGCCCTCTGGTCTTTCATCCCTCCCCAATCTTTCACCTCCTAAGTGGGGGTCACTTGAGATTCTTCCTGCCTTTCCAACAGAGAGAACCTGCTTGATGAAATGCAATATGTATATATATACATATATGTATATATATAAATATATATATATTTTATATATATACATATATTTGGCTTTTGGGTCACACCTGGGAGTGCTCAGGGGTTACTCATGACTCTGCCCTCAGTAGTTGCTCCTGAAAGGCACGGGAGCCATATGGGATGCTGAGAATCGAACCTGGGTTCATCCCAGGCCAGCCACGTGCAAGGCAAATTCCCTATCACTGTGCTATCTCTCAAAACATAATGCAATGTCTAAAATGCAATATTTTAAGTTATTTGGGGGTTTAGAAGCCACACCAGTACAACTCAAGGCTTTTTCCTAGCTTTGTGCTCAGGTGGGGACTTGAACCAGAGTCGATCATGGACAAAGCAAGCTCCTTAGCACAATTTCCAGCCTAGTGTCTATGTGAGTAGATAGGGCAAGATCCTTCTTTACCCCAGTGATTCTTGTTCTTTGTGTGTCTCTGTTGCTGCCACTCCACCTTTCTTGCAGCCCCTGTTGGAGACTTGCTTTAATATACTTGGAAACCTGACTGATTGTGAATAATTTATGGTTCCCTGTGCTTCTGGCCTTGGCATCCTGCTCTGAATTGGGTGAGAAGAGCACCATGAGCAGTTGGTGCTTCTCCTGTGTCTCCTTCATCATGCTTCATGGTAGAGAAGGATGTTTTGGGTTTAAGGAGGCCATTCTCCATGGCCTTTTCTTGTTAGTTTTTCAAGATGGGGGATATGAGAGAGGAGGACAAGGGAAAGGAAATATGTTCTAGAGAGAACACGAACTTTTCCTGGGAAAAAGAAAACACTGAAAAGAAAGGAAAGGACACACAAATTAGGGTGATTCCTAGAACAGAGGTGCCATGGAGTCAAGGAAAAAGTTGTTCAGAGTAGAGGGGTGTGAGAGACCCCCAGAATAGAGGATACAATCAAGAGAAAGGTTTGGTGACTCCTATACAGAGAGATGTCTCCATTTGTCATCTGAGAAGTTCCAGTTTCTCCACCATTGACTGTGTGGCATCTTGTTCAACTATAAAGACCTTCAAAGGGGAACCTGTGGGAAATCCCCAAGGCTCATTTCCTCCCATAAACCATCACAGCAAACCATCTCCAAAAGCAGCGGCTAGGCCAGGAGCTGATGACAAAATAGTGACTAAGATGAGGTCTCTGCCTTTAGGAATTTTGTATTTATTTTTTAAGGGTCAATGATTGGAACCTCGGGGCCTGACTGCAGGGATCCAGGGAACATGGAAGGGTTCGGGCTCATTGGAGAAGCTTCATGGTCACCTGGAGGTTCTTGAGTCTGTCCTTGCTCTCCTACCCCACTATCTAGGTCTAGACTGGAGTGGCTGGGTCTCCTGGATCCTCCTTGTGGGAGCAGAGACACAGGTGGAGAAGCTTAGTGGAGGAGGGTCAAGTCTTGGCACCCACGAATTCATCCCATTGGTTCCATCTGCTGCTTGAAGGAAGATGAGGTTGGTTTCTGTTCTTTTTTGCAAGCAGTATCTCCAGTCTACTCAATCTAGATGCTCAAAATGCTCTGATATCTGCTCTCTGATGGACCTGAAGCCTGTATGGTAGTCCCAGGACATCCCAACCTATGATTGTGTGTGTGTGTGTTGTGTGTGTGTGTGTGTGTGTGTGTATGTGAAGATGCATGTCCGTGTGTTTCTGTGTGTGAAGAGAACTCATAAATTGGAATGGCCAAACATTACATTGGTTGTACTCAGGGTTTACTTCTGGTTCTGTGCTTAGAGATCATTCCTAGCCAGCCTGTGAGACCATATGGGAGTTCCAGAGATTGGACCTGGGTCAGCTACATGCAAGGCAGTACCCTTCCCACCATGCTATTGCTCCAGCATTTTTTAAATCAACCTTTAGAGGTATTTATTGACTTATCTTTGAATTCCATGAATGATATAGTCAGCAACTCACATGATGTTTCTCACCCAGAGAAGTCACACTTCAGATTTCTATCACATTACAAACAAATCTCCAGAAAACTCTCCCTTCTCTACTACTTTGAAATTAAGCTATTTTTTCAAATATTGTTATTTAATATCTTGATAAAGGCCTGGAGAGATAGTGCAAGAGTTAAGGCACTTGCCTTGCAGGCAATCAACCTGGGTTCGATCTTTAGCACTACATATGGTCATTGCTAGAAGTGCTCTAAAGTACAGAATCAGGAGTAAGCCTGGAGCAGCACTGAGTGTGGCCTCAAGCCCTAAAACAAAAAAAATCCTGATAAAGATGGTCGTTGATAGCCATCCTAGGTGCATAGAGGATCATATCTTAGTCAGATTATCCTGTTTGTTTTGCACATTTTGAGAAAGGATTCCCATAGTTACCCATACAACTATCCTAGCGTTCCATTATACTCCAAAGATTGTGAATCCTCAATTCAACTTTCACATCTAGGTGAAGCCTCAGGATTTTTAGCAGTTTTACCCAGCAGCAGTGGAAGAGACGACAGATGTGAAAATTCCACAGTCTGTTGTGATTGTGTTACTGCCTGAGTACAGTGGAGTGTGTAGTTTTGTGTATGAGTTCCAATCCAGGAAGGAAACAGAGAGGAGAGAGGAATGAACAGGGTCTTGTTCGGTCGCCCTCTGTCTTCCTTCTGGATCTTTACATTTTAGTCTAGGAGAGTGAAGGTTGGCCGTCATCAGAGATTCTCAAACTATGTGCCTAGTAAGTCCTGGTTTTGCAAGAGTGAGATGGAGCTTATCTGTGCTGAAATAAAAATGTGTCTTTTTTTTTAATATACTGGAAGTTGCTCTGATAACTCTAATTAAGATAGCTTATTAATTTAAAATTGTTCAGGTATTACACATTAATTAATTTGTTAATTCTTTGGAAGCTTTCTTTTTCCTCCTATTTCTTCATTTTCTCCTCCTCTTTCTCTTTCTTCTCCTTATTCTCCTCCTCTTTCTTCTTCTTTTTCTCCTTCTACTTCTTTTCCTCCTTCTTTTTTTTTTTCCTTATTTTTCTTTAATATATTTTTACTTGGACCACACCGGGTGGTGCTCAGGGGTTATTACTGGCTCGGTGCTCAGAACTCGCTCAGGGAACCATATGGGATGCCAGGAAATGAACCCAGGTCTGCCACATGCAAGGCAAATGCCCTATTGCTATGCTATTGCTATGGCCCCTCTTCTCCATCTCCTTTCTCCTTCTCCTCTTCACTCCACACCTATCTGTGTTCAGGGCTTACTCGTGGTGATGCTTGGGGGAACATACATGGTGCTGGTGATAGAACCAGAGTCAGCTTTGTGCAAGACAAGTGCCTTACTCCTATACTATCTCTTCAGTATAACAACTTTCTTTTTGTCTATTAGTACTTGTTGAGTGTGAAAAAAGTGAAATATTGACAGACAGTCTGATCTTGGTCAATCAAACTTCACTGACAGCTCCACTTTGGCTGAGGTTTCTTGTTACTCATTCATTGGGTTCTTGTATTCAAGAACCAACACTAGTTAGAATGTGGTCATTAATCATGTGGTGTGTTCAGGATTTATAAAGGGTTCTGCATGGAGCATTGTCATCTGTTTTTATGTTCCTGGGGGGATGTAGGGAGTGGAGGTGCACTGTAAGACTCTTTCTGATGGGATATTCACGATCATAGAGATCCTCTCCTTCCATGGACAAAAGGGTGAGTGCCCGGTGAATCCACTTGAGACAATGATCCTGGATGGCTCCTCAACCTATCTGTCAGAGCATGGAGACTACCAGGCAGGCTGACAGCAAAGTGGAGCCGAAGGGAGAATAACAGGCAGGGCCATGTCACTGTTTCCTGAGTGGATCTTGCCTTCCTTCATCCCTTCTACTCTCCTGACTTGCCCAGAGTCAGCCAAAGCCAGAGTCTGGGCACATCTCCCCAGCAGGATTCGTGTCTCATCATATGTGTCCTGGGAACCCTTGCTTCATTCTGACATTCCTCAGAATGTGCTCACATCCTTTTTGCATGTGAGGTATGTGATGGTTTATCTAGTGCACCCTCTGATGCAACCACATGATGTACATGATGTACAGTTCAGCAATCATAAGGTTGGAGTAAGCATTGAATTCTTCTCCATCTTGCTGAGGTTCCTGGCGGTGGTTGTGGTGGGAAGGCAGGATTGTAACATGCAGAGTCTGACTGAATGTGTGTTTAAACCAAAGTGGTGCCTCCCCCCTTTCTCTTAGAGCTCTTCTGCCTAGAGATCTTACCCTAAGCTTAGCCAGAAGTGGAAGGCTTCTGAGAGGCTCTGCACCTTTGCAGGAATAGGAAGTCAGATTGAGTGGAGTTTGACGGAGAAGTTCTTCTGTTGTGCTTTTATTTTGTCCACAGCAACAATTTTTAAAGCTTCAGAGAAAAATCCTGGGGACTCCTGGGAGCTGGCATAGGTTTACTGCTCTTGGCAGTATGTATTTCTCTACATAATACTGTGTGCCATGTGCCTTGGGCACTATAAAGTTGGAGGGGATGTGTTTTTGTTAACTTGGGTCATGTACTGTGAGCAGTGATGGGGGGATCCTGTTAGAGGAGTGGTTTGAAGATAGTTGGGCATGGGTGGGATCTCTTTACTGCTAGCTCAGTACCATCCTAGCAGCAGGAATTGGTTGGAAAGTGCTGTTTGCAGAGCATCAGGAGCCCGGCTCACTGGTATGTATTTTGTTAAATTTTTTAGGGACCACTTCTGATGAGGCCTAGATCAGTGATGTTGGCTTAGTGGTTCAGGGGGCATTACAATCATATCTGATGATTATGAAAGGGGGTAGCATAGAGGAACTGGTATCAGGAAGGAACTTGGGGCCTTGTGCTTGTTAGGCATGTGATCTACCATTTGCGTTGTCTCCTTCACCCTTGGGTATATTCCCAGCTGTTGTGGTTCTGTAGGATTACATGGGATCTCATCTTGCCTTAAGACCTTTTCTTTTAGTCAGTGGGTAGGTCCAAGTTGGCTTCTCTCCATCCATGTTTTACTTTACTTTCCAAATATTTTGTTTTCCCTATGAGCTGTATTGACTTTCCTTCCCATTTTCAGAATGAATGAGAATGACATGGACTGGACATTTCCAAAGAGAAGAGGGAGAGGGACTTGGTGTCTTGCTACAGAACAGAGCTAATTGTATCGTTCATATGCCGATGGCTTTTTTTTTTCCTGGTCTCCCCTGACATAAGGTCTCACAGTTTCATTTCTTTGACTATGATGATTATGGTTTTGAATAATACTGCTTGCCATTGTCATGAATTTTGGCAATAGCCATTTTCTGTCATTTGCCAAATATTTGTGCGTATTTGGTGCACATTCTAAACTTTATTTTACTTTAAAAAATAGGTGGGGTTGGAGCAGTGGTGCAAGTGGTAGGGCATTTGCCTTGCATGTGCTAACCTAGGATGGACCACAGTTTGATTCCCGGTGTCCCATATGGTCCCCCAAGCCAGGAGCAATTTCAGAGCACATAGCCAGGAATAACCCCTGAGGGTCACCGGCTATGGCCCCTAAACAAAAAAAATATGGGTGAGGGGTTCCCAAGAAACACTCCAGAGGTCTAGGGGGTCACTCCCTAATTGGGCCAGAAGATTTAATGTTCAGATCCAGTAATGAAATGCTGTTTGGGCCCAGTGGTGCTCCAGGGTCTTTAGAAGCATACTAAATGGTGCTTAGGAGGCTATGTGGTGCCAGGATTAGAATTTCAGGGCCTCATACATGCAAGGTATGATGAGTTCTGTAACCCCCTAGGACCCTGCCCGCAGGGTGGACTGAGGATCACGTAGTAATTCGTGTGTCACGAGCGGGATCCGACCTGAAAGGAAGGAAAGAAGCTGAGAAAGAAATGAGCTCAAGTCAAGCTGGCTGATCAAGAGCTGAATTTATTAAGGCAAGACAAGCTTATATAGTTCTACAGCATAAGGAAGTAGCTTTCAGTACTTTTCCATGGTATAGAAAAGTAGGGGGGTCATACAGGATGGACTTTCCAGTTTTACAACATACCCTTATATCGCATAGACTTATATCGCACAGACATTCTTTCACAATGGTAGCTTAATAGGATGTGATCTTATCTTAGCAACTCAGGCGGTTTACTGGGACATCTGACTTGTTTGGTTAACATTTCTTTTAGGTCCAGGGGGTAAATACCACAGTGGCCGCCTGTCAGGTACACAGGCCTTTGGTTTCTCAGGCATCAGAGACTCCATTTTGCTCTCTAGCTCTAACAGCCTCCAACAGAGTTCCAGCCCTTTGAGTTATCTCTTTGACTCCTAAAATGAAATTGATGTTATCATTGCGGGGAAAGGATAAGTTGAGATTTGGTAGTGTTCAGGGGTTATTCTTGGTCTGGTACTCAGGGAACCATGTGGGGCTGGACAGAGTAAGCACATCTCTAGCCCTAAAACTGATTTTAAAAGAAAAAAAATTACTAATCTCATCCATGGAAAATCAAGACCACCAGCCACCAGCTCTAAATAAACAAAACCACCCAAATAAGCCATATCAGAAATAGCATCACTCATTCCCAGCTGGATATAGTTGGTCACAGAGGTCTGAAGTCAAGAACCCCCTTCCTATTTGTTAAGAAGCTTGGCTAATGTCAGAAAGGCTAAAACCATATTGGCAGCAAAAAGAGGTCTTATCTTGTAGGGTAATGGAAAAAGGATTTTCACATTATTAAATAAATTATGTCCTTCTCTCTCTCCCCCCCCCATTAGAGGCAGGCAGTCTCTAAGAGGGAGGGAAGAGGATGGGAAGCAAACTGGGTACATTGGTGGCAGAAATGTGCACTAGTGAAGGGAAGGGTATTGGATATTTTATGACTGAAATTCAATCATGAACAACTTTGTAACTGTATCTTACAATAATCCAATTAAAACTTTATTTTTAAAAATGAAGATAAAAATTATGCAATGCACTGTTATATATGTCCCAAATCTTATGCTCCTTCTATATTTGAGGAGCTTCACCCCAATGCTCCTCCGGACATTATTTGGCCTCAGAGAGAGATTACTAAGTGTGAGAACAGACACTCACATTTGCTTGTATTTTGCCAAGTGTCTGATACCTTCTAGGTATCAGCATTGGTTGTGGAGTGGATTACAATCAGCCAGTGTTGCAGAGACAATGAACCTGAGATCAAGGTGAGAAACCTTGAATGGATATTGGCCGGTAAGAATCTCCAAAGATGGTGAAGATATGTCGCCACCTTTCCTTGTATTCTCTTAAGGCATCTAGGTCTTCAGCACCCTAGTTCTCCTTTTCTCTACTTGCACCCTCTCCCACCCATTCTTTTCCAGGTTTACCTGCATTCTCTTATCTCTTTCCAGTCAGGGGAAAAATACTTTAGCAGCCTTCAGTTCCCTCAGAGCTTCCCACCCCAGGAGAGGAATGATGAAAGGAGGGGGGCAGGCAGGAAGTGGGAGAGAGAGTGGGGAAGCCATTACATTCAGATACAGTGATTGGGTCACTGTTGAGGATACTCTGGTGACCTGCTGGAGTTAGACTGATGAGCTCTAGGTCCCTCTCAGCCTTTCCTCCCTCTCAGCCTTTCCTTCCATCCTTCTGGTCTCTCCATTCCTTCCTCGCTCACTTTCTTGCTTTTCTTTCCTTTGTCTTGCTCAGTTCTGTTAGCTAGTTGAAGGCACAGAATGATAGCTTTTATAGAACTGATGACACTTGTATTGAGACCAAGTAGCTCTCTGTTGTGTATGTAAATATTTGGGGGGATTACTATGTTACTCACCCTAAACTGATTGGTGATTGTGCCCTACCCTAGGGTGTGACCTGGCATTCTGCCCCCACCCTAGGGTAGTACCTGATTCTGCTTCCACCATTGGTTGGTATCTGATCCCAACATTGGGTGGTACCTGACTCTGGGGGATAAAAACAAGGGTCTGTGGAAGGCCGGGGCTTTTTGGCTGGAACTGAAGCTGAGTCTTTGGACTTCAGTCTTGTCCACCGAATAAAGCGAATATTTCCACGAGCCTGACTGTCTGCGAGCTGTTTACCTGCCGTTTCACCTCAGAACCGTCGGCTAGACAGGGTGGCAGACGCGTGCTCCGAGCTGGAAGAGAAAGGCCTCATCCTCCATCCCACCATCAGTCAACTTCTTCAGGGGCTGACTTGCTACAGCTCTCCATGATGCATTGATCATTTTTTATGGGATGCTCAGAACATATGGACCTAGCATGCTGTGTGAAGGTGATTTCTTGGGTTTCTGCCACAGGTGGGACCTCCAACCTTAGCACCAACACACAGAGACACAATTTTCCATAGCCAGGAAGTCAAGACTGGAGTTCAGTACTGATGATGACGACGCTGGCAGTGGGATCTTCTTTCATCCAGCAGGAGTCTCTTTGGGTTGCAAAGGACCACTTGTTCTCTCCTTCCTGTCATGAAGCCTCCACATTCTGGATGCTTCCCTCTATGAGCCTCTTCTTGCTGCTTTTGTAATGATTTGTGATAACAAATTCTTGGCCAGGGCAGCACCAGTCACACATCCAACCTTTAAATTGCCTTGTGAAATATATACTGTCCCTGGAAAATATTCACGAGGTCACTTCTCTTGGGCCAGAAGAAGCAATCACTGCTCAGAGCCAGTCTTCTGCTTCTCCAGAAACAGATGCTGCTATCTGAGCTTGGAAAAGGGAAGGGAGAGTTAATCTGAAGCCTCCAGCAATTGTCAGCAATGAAAACAGGGTCAATAGCAGAGTGGGATGCGTCAGAACAGGAGTTTTATTTCTCTGCTTCACTGTCTGCACTGACCACTTTGTTCCCTGGTTCAAGTGGAAGGTCCTTGGTTAAGAGAATGGCAGATTCACTGCAGTTTCCTTTTAATTACCGCTTGGGTTGTGTTTGTGGTGAGAATCAATCTGCTTTGCACCACCCCTGAGACATAAGGGAGGGTCTGGAGCCAGCTTCAGCAGAACCTCCCAGGAGGATATCCTGGGGATGATGATGCAAGAATTGGAGACTTGGGGGACACTTGGGGTGATGTAGGGTGCCAGGGGTGTGGTATCAGAAGGGAACTGTGAGCCTCTGCTGGGGAACAGGGCTGGCCTGCCTCATGGGTGTGTGTAGTGGTTGGTGGACAATAGGCTTGTACTTGAGTTTTTTGCTCACTTGTCCAGTCCCCTGACATCTACTTTTAGGTCATTCATCCTGACCCTTCCATCTCCTTCACCTGCTTTGCAGCAGCTGCATTTGAATTGAGGGGGGGGGGTCAAAGCTTGAGATAAGGGTGTGATTGGGTAATGGCAAACAGAGTATGGTCTGATGATCTCAGGGAATTGGGCTCTTTCCTTTTTCATGTCTCCAAAGGGGACCCTCTTATCTCACCTGACATTGAAGTCTGGTTTTCTAACTATTGGCAACATTTGGGTTGGGACATTCCTTGTGTGCTGAGAGCTCTTCTGGATTGAGAAATGGGGACAAGAGGAAAAGATAGTCAACTAATCTGGACTAGTCATTGAGGAATGGAAGAGACTGCAGGCTGATTATTTCTTGGGGTTCTGCAGTTTGCCTCCTGCCAGGGGCCAGCTCCTGAGCTCCTGGCGTGAATGGGCCTGAAGCAGGGGCATCACAAGGTTTAAGAAAGCAAGATAGATGTAAGAGAGAAAAGCATGGGGTCAGGGTGCTCTCAGCCTCATACACCAAAAGCCTGGACTGTCCATGACATTCCATGTTCATTCTCTTAGACCAACAATAAACAGAAGAGCAAGGTCAAACACAGACAGACTTTTGCCTATTTATGCTACTCTGACAATGTTAAGTTTTTACATATCATAGAGGATAGTAACAGATGATTGGTGCAGGGGTGTATTTATCTCAAACGAATCTCTTTATGAGAGATAGCAGAGATAGCAGAATCCTTACCAAGAAAGCTTTCCCCATGTGGCATTAGATTTTTTTGCAAAATAAAGCACTTATCCAGTTTCTGTTCTCAATCTAACTAATCTTTTTTTTTTAAATATTTTTTCTTTATTTAAACATCTTAATTACAAATATGATTGTGATTAGGTTTCAGTCATGTAAAGAGCATCCCCTTTCACCAGTGCAACATTCCCACCACCAATGTCCCAAATCTCCCTCCATCCCACCCCACCCCCACCTGTACTCCAGACAAGCTTTCCAGTTCCCTCATTCATTCGCATGATTATGGTAGTTCTCTGTGTAGTTATTTCTATAACTGCACTCACCACTAATCTTTTAAACTAAGCTACCTATTTTGTAAGGGCATGCATATCCAACAGCTCTTCTCCCTCCAAATAAATATTCAGGTACACACACACACACACACACACACACACACAAAACCCCTCTGGATATGGTAATGAGTATATATGGAGCCAGTGGTTGTTCCCATGAAAGTATGCTTCAAGAGGGGAAAAACCCTGAATTTCTTAGGCCACAGGAATTCCCTTTATTCCCCAATACTTACTGTGCCTATGCAAAAAAAAAAAAAAAAAGTAGGGGTAACACCAATCTCTGCCACTCCAGCACTCCTTTTTCTTGTTTTGTTTTGTCTGTTTTTAATATTTTTTCCTTCTCTTTTTTCTTCCACTTTTTTCTTTCTTTTTCACTCGTGTTGATATTATTTGGTGATTGTTTTTTTGGCTGGGTGCATTTTTCTTTTCTTTCTTTCTTTTCTTTTCTCTCTTTTTTCTTTTTTTGGTAGTTGCTACCAAATTTTTCTTCTCTTTTCCTTATCCCTTTTATCTCCAACAGAATCACATAACTTGAATCATTCAGCCTCATAAATTGAGGGGGGGAAATGATGATACCAGGACCAGTCATATGAACATGTAGTGAAAATAAAAAATGATCAGACTTGAACACCAAATCCAATGTTGTCAATGACAACAGAATAGATACCCAATCTACAACAAGCTGTAAAGTGGAGACCAGTTACACTAGTATTCTGGGGGTAAAGGAGGGGGATATGGGATACATGCTGGGAACAGGGGTGGAGGGAGGACAATACTGGTGGTGGGAATGCCCTTCATTCATTGTCACTATGTACTGTAAATAATCTGTGAAAGACTTGTAATACATTTCGATCACAATAAAAATTTATTAAAAAAATTCAGGTATCTTATAGAGGGTGAGTGGTTGCTCATAGCCTCCCACATTACGTATTATTTCCCTCTGCTCTTCAGATACGCATTCAGTCCTTCTTCTTAGCCTAAGTCAAGCTGAATGAGACAGAGACACCAGTGCTGTCTTCCTCCCAGCACTGAAATCCTCTCCAAGACCACAACAGCATAGAGTTTGAGCAGTGCTGCCAACCCCGCCCAGTCTGGGTAATTGTGATTGTCTTCAAGGGCCTTACTGTCTACACCTATCTATCTGTGTCCATCACAAATGTCTTGCTTGCTGACAAGAGCCAAGAAGGTAAGGGAGGGAAATGTTCTTGAAGAAAGTCCTAACGTCAAAGTCAAGAATTTGGAACACCACCCCATTTAAATGCCCAACTCAGTCTCAGGGGTGGGGGATGTCAGGCCCACTGGTCATAGTAGGCCTTTGAAGTCTGTTCTGTGGTCTGGCCTTGGTGTATGGTGGGCCAGACACACAGGCTTCTTGCTGGCAGCCTGTGGCCTGTCTGCCTGTGTTGTATGGCTAGTGAATGATATTATAAACATTCACACGGCCCTTGGCAGTGAAAAAGGTTCCCCACCCTTGCCTGAGTGATGACAACCTTAGACAAATCGTACCATGCCTCCTGTCACTTCAGCTTTCTCATACGATCTGTTGGAAGGTTTTCGAGGAAGAATTCTTCATGTTGTCAAGGAAACAATGATTAAATGATATCACATAGGTCAGAGTGTCTGGAATGGAGCCTGGAATATGGCAGACGCTTTGTATTAGAGGCTCTTCCAGTTCCTGAATGTTAGGTCCAAAGGTCTCCCAAAACACGTTTTGCCTTTCTGGCCCTCTCTGTTGACCTGTGTATAAATGAGAAGGACTTTCCTGCTGAATTCTATGTTCTTCCTCTTCTGGCCTCACTTCTGGAACCTTCAGGAGACTCTCCAACACCTGTTCCCTTACTAGATGGTCTGAAGAGACTGTTTTAATATAACTGCTGTATTTGGGGGCCAGAACAATAGTACAGAGGGCAGGATGCTTGTCTTGCATGCAGCTGACCTATGTTTGATCCTTAGCATCCTATATGGTCCCCTGAGTTCTGTCAGGAGTGATCCCTCAGCACAGAGCCAGGAGTAAGCCCTAAGCACTGCCCAAACCCTGCTGTTTTCTTTTGAGGGGAGACTCTGGAAAGATATCTCAAGATCACAGAACAGAGCCCTTTCCAGAATGCCGAGTGGCCCCCAGAAAGACTTGTTGAAATAATAGAGAACTTGGCACTGCTGGGCTCATAGACAGTTTTCTTTATCTTGGCACCCTGCCTGACTTGAAGATTAGCCTACAGCAGACAACAGTGTTCTAAAAGTGATCATCCAGGTCAGAGATGGCTTAGTAGGCAGATCATGTTGGAGGCCCAGGTTCAGTCCCCTGAACATCACTTGGTTCCCTGAACATCACCAGAAGTGACCCCCAAGAAGCAATAATTGTGGTGAAAAAACACACAAAAATGCACATTCAAATTTTACTATTAGTTTTTGTATTCTGGGGCTGGAGGGAAAGAACCAGTGGATTAGAAGCTTCGGGCCCCAGAGATATGATTCCACTGAGAGGCCCTTAACTCTTTCCCTCTGATTCATTATGGGGTCATTATGGGGACAAAAGTAAAGTAAAGGAGTCAATATAAAGTTAGTAATAAGCTTATTACACTGAGATCTTTTTATTTTTGGGGGGGCGGGGCACACCTGGCAGCACTCAGTGATTACTCCTGGATTTATGATCAGAAATGGCTCTTGGCAGGCTTGAGGGACCATATGGGATACCGGGGATCAAAATTAGGTCTGTTCCAGGTAGACCATGTGCAAGGCAAACACTCTACTACTGTGCTATCACTCTGGCTCCTCATTAAAGTGAGGAATAGGAAAATCAATTTCATTAAAATTTCTCCTTCCTTCCTTCCTTCCTTCCTTCCTTCCTTCCTTCCTTCCTTCCTTCCTTCCTTCCTTCCTTCCTTCCTTCCTTCCTTCCTTCCTTCCTTCCTTCCTTCCTTCCTTCCTTCCCTCCCTTCCTACCCTTCTTCCTTCCTTGTTTTCTTTCTTTTTCTTTCTTTCTTTCTTTCTTTCTTTCTTTCTTTCTTTCTTTCTTTCTTTCTTTCTTTCTTTCTTTCTTTCTTTCTTTCTTTCTTTCTTTCTTTCTTTCTTTCTTTCTTTCTTTCTTTCTTTCTTTCTTTCTTTCTTTCTCTCTCTCTCTCTTTCTCTCTCTCTCTCTCTCTCCTCTCCTCTCTCCCTCCCTCCCTCCCTCCCTCCCTCCCTCCCTCCCTCCCTCCCTCCCTCCCTCCCTCCCTCCCTCCCTTCCTTCCTTCCTTCCTTCCTTCCTTCCTTCCTTCCTTCCTTCCTTCCTTCCTTCCTTCCTTCCTTCCTTCCTTCCTCCCTCCCTTCCTTCCTTCCTTCCTTTGGTTTTTGGCCATATCTGGTGATGCTCAGGGGGGTTACTCCTGGCTATGTGATCAGAAATCGCTCCTGGCTTGGGGAACCATATGGAACACTGAGGGATCAAACCGTGGTCCATCCTACGTCAACGTGTGCAAGGCAAATGCCCTACCACTTGTGCTACCACTCCGTCCCTGACACTGTTCTATTTCTAATTGGGACTCTCTAATCTCAGTTTTGTTGGGTGCAAAGCACCAGTGTCCTGTTTTTGACGTACTTGTGTTGCAGTTGTCATGAGCCCTAAAGGGAGGCAGGGCAGACCTGCTGTGTGTGGTCTCTGGTGCTGGAGCCTGGCACGCTGAAGGGAAGTTCTTCTTGAGGTCTAACCTAAATCCCTACAGAGCAAGCAGATGTTGGTGCAGGTGTAGGTCAGACGGCATGCATTTGATTGGTCCCACTGGGTCGAATGTGCGTGGGGATTTGTCTCGGGAGCCTCATTTTGAGGTTAGGTGATGGCGCCCACAAAGGGACTGGAAAGTGTCTTCCTCGGGGGCCCAAAGAGGAGAAGGAGTTGGAAGATAAAGAGAAGGAGGAGGAGGAGGAGGAAGAGGAGGAGGAGGAGGAGGAGGAGGAGGAGGGTGCCAACATCTTGGACCTTCCCTCCCAACCTTCCCGAGCTTTATCTCAGACCTGGGACAGGCCCTGAGACTCTGGAATTTCGCTTGTGAAAGTTTGGGCTTTCTGGTTGGCTCAGGCACCCTCAGCTCCTGGCTGGGCATAGACAAGCAGGCTGGCTTGCTATTTTCTATAAGAACAGCTTGAAATGGGGCTGGAGTGGCGGTGCAGTGGTAGGGTGTGGCCTTGCACGCAGCTGACCTAGGAGAAATCTGGTGGTTCAATTCCCCCCCCCCCCTCCGCGTCCCATTTGGTCCCCCAAGCCAGGAGCAATTTCTGAGAACATAGCCAGGAGTAACCCCTGATCATCACTGGGTGTGGCCTCAAAACAGAAACAACAACAGAACAGCTTGAAATGTCCTGATGCTCTGCCTCCTGCCCTGGGGAAAGAATTCTTGGGTGCCAGAGTTCCTAGCCCCCTCCCAGGAATGACTCTGCCTTTTCAGCACCTACTTTTCTGGTGTTCACCCTGAGAAGTGAGTCTTTCTCGAGTCTGCCTGGAAATCTCTCTTTCTTGCCATCACCATGTCCAACTCCACATCAGTCCGACCCCTAGGGAGGCCTCGAGCAGCTGCTCCATCCACCCCTCTTCCTTGCTCCTTGGAGGCGAGGTCTCACCTCAGTGCATCCAGTGCGTGAGTCCCCGAGCAATTTCTTTGTCACCAGATCACGTTGCAAGCTTCTGTCCAAATGCTGTCTGGCTGCTTCCTGTTCCAGGCATCTCCCTCCCACCTGAGTATTTGTGTTTCTGATTATTCCTCCCCAGATGCAAAGGCTGCATTTTTTCCAGGTTGAATCTGCTTCTCGTTACTTCCTGCCTGGGGTTTGCTCACATCGCCAGGTCCTTCTGGAGGCCCCTGCTGCTGTTGTTGCTGCTGTAGGCTTTTGGGGTGGGGACATGTAGGTTTGGGGAAGTCAACCAGTATGGAAGCTGGAGGGGGGACAGGCACTTTCCCTGCTGAGCAGATCTGCACCCCAGCTGAAACCAAGAGTTCCCCAGGAGGATTGCAGAACTGATGAGCACTGTAAGCATGATGTGTTGCTAGCAGAGTGACCCCTGGAACCTGGCCCCAGCTGTCTGCATCCCCTTTGCTTCCAGAGCTGAGAACAGGAGATGCCTTGGCTCTTTCCAAGGAGCCAGTGCCCGTTCGAATGAAACACTCAACACATGCAGCTGGATCAGGGGGTCGGGCTCTGCTGTGTGTGTGGCCATTTCCTGTTGGCAGGATGGCAGGAGGTCATAAGTTAATGGGGGAGAGGGGCAATGAGTGTGTCCCTGAATCTTTTTTCTTTCCTTTTAGAATTTTTTATATTCTTTTCTATTTTACTTTATTATCAGTTCTTGGTAAGTAGTTTTCTTTTTTGTCAGTCCTGGGAAGACTTGGAAGAGTTGGAAGGGGGTTTTGAGAGTCGTTTTGTTTTTGCTAATGGAAGATTTTGTCACTTTCTCATATGTGCAAAGCCTTTTATTTATTTACCTGTTTGTTTATTTACTTAGTTTATGTATCTATTTTTCATTTGGGGGAAGGTACTGGCTCTGTACTCAAGGCTCACTCTGATGGTGCTCTTGGGACCACATGCAGTGTTGGGGATCATTAGATACAAGTGCCTTATTCCCTGTACTTTTCCTCCAGTTCCATCCACAAGGCATTTTAAATCATCCTTTGACCTCCATAGGGGAACATACTGGGCATAAAGAGATCAACCCATGGTGATTAGTAGGGATTCAACTGGGTGTCTATTCTGACCACCCTGCCTTCTGCTGTCCCTGTGTCTTTTCTCTTGACCTTGAACCAGAGCTAGCAGGTCAAGATAGTTTAGGTACCTCTCTAGCCTCCCAATTTAACCCAGAGATGAACTTGACTGGGGTAGAAAGAGCAGGGAGCAGGGTCACAGAGATATCCCGAAGTGGAGCAGCAAATGGAAGTTTTTCCAGATTAGATTTTGGGACTCCACTCTTCCTACCCTTCTAATTATCTTCCTCTTTCTACCCCACTAGTCTTCCTGAGTTCCGAAAACGTGATAGTTGTGAGGACAGTTGTGTGGATAGTTTCTCCAACGACTCTAATGAGTTTAGAGGCATTTTAAAATTCATCTGGGGACATGAACAGCTGCAGCTTGAAGCACACACACACACACACACACACACACACACACACACACACACACACACACACACACACACACAGACTATGTGTCTTCCACTGCCCTGCTGCTCCTCTTCTTTCAATCTGCTGATCTAGGAAAAGTGTACACCTCCCAACAACATAGAAACAGAAATGCAGAGAAATGATCATTTGTGAATGAAAGGAGATTAGCTGGCAGAGACCATGCCAGGGGATAGTGCGGACATTAGAACACGTGTCTGGAGCCTGAGAGTGAAACTCTTTACAGGACAGGTTTGCTTTTCTCTTCAGAGAATCTTCAACTTCCCTGGGGAAGGGTGAGGGGACGGAACAAACATTTGTGGTCTCCTGAGTCTTTGGCCAGACTTACCGTCTCTTCCTCAAAGGATAGTGAAGTAGCAGTGATTGTGAAATGATCATTCCATAGAGGAGGCAGTGAGAATTGAGGGGCTAGGATGCCATTCAGGGGAGCTGTGTATTTCCCATGATACTGAGCAGTTTTCTGAGTGGCCCTCAGGGCCCAGTGGTCTTCCTGAGTTGAGGATCATGGTCCCTGGTCTCAAGGGGCCATGAAATTTTCTGGGAGTGTAGCTCCTCTCTCCCTGAGAATGCCTATTTCCTCCTCAGAAGATGGAGAGCATGCCATTTGGCTCATTGACTGTGTTAGAATTCTGACTAAAATCAAGTTTCCAGTCCTCTGAGTTGACACAGAATATGACTGTGAAGGAGATACTGGAAGGCCCATCACAAGGCAAAGTTTTGATCAGAGAGAATGGTAGTTACCTCTGTGCAAAAGTTGAGAGGCATAATTTCAATATGACACACATTTGGCATGTTTTTGTGTATGTGTATGTCCTGCCATATTTATTAATTTCTTATGGTAGCAGCTTAGTTTTTCTATATTACCTTTCCCACTGTAATTAGAATCCCCCCATCTTTCAACCTTTTGTCTTCTCCATGTGTGACCTGCTTGCTCCTCTACGACATAGCTAGACATAAACACACAGTTTAGAGGAATACCACTAAAGAGAAATGTGCATATTGGACATGTCCAGATCAGTGAGTTATCACTAAGTAAAGGCACTTTGGAACTGGTCTCCAGGTGCAGAACTAGAGTATTTCCACCCTTCAGAAGCGCCCCCCACCCAATGTTGGGAATCTTCCCAGTCATGGGCTCCCACCCAAAGGTCTTGATCTTCTAATTTCTGGCATCAAACATACATTTGGCCTGTCTTGAACTTTATATATAAAGAGAAATTTTATAATATATCGCTTGCATCTGGCATTTTTTTTTTTGCTTAGTATTGTGTGTGTGATTCATTGGTATTGTTGTTCATATAATAGTTTTTTTTCATTATTCTAAGGCAGTTAGTTGTCTTGTTGTTTGAGTGGACCACAGTTTATTGATTCATTTTACTGTAGATTACAAACAACACTGTTATGAATGGTAATAAGTCTCTAGTGATTGTGTTTCTGATGGAGTTAGATCTCAAAGTTTAATTGCTGGGTAATAGTCCATGTATATGTTTTGTTTTAGTTGGCATTACCAACCAGTGTGCAAAGAATGTGTTCCAATTTATACTCTTCATTAGCATTCGTATCCTTTCCTTCAGTATTCTGGTTAAACCCTAGTGCTATCAGTAGCTTTATTATTATTATTATTATTTTGGTTTTTGGCCCACACCCAACTGTGCTAAGGACTTACTCCTGGGTCTGCACTCAAGGATTCATCATGGTGGAGCTTGGGGGTCCCTATAGGATGTGGGGAATCAAACCTGGGTCTGCTGCATGCAAGGCAAACACCTTATCTGCTGTACTATCTCTCTGGCCCTATCAGTGACTTTGATATTACCTTTTCTGATACATATGTAGTAGTATGTATTATAAAAACCTTAGTGGTTTTAATTAGTACTCTCTGATGACCAATCAGATGAAAGCTTATTCAAATGATATATATATATGATATATATATATATATATATGATATTATTGTAAATCTTCTGACAATGAAGACATATATTCTTGGTTCAAGTCTTTTGTTTAAGATCTACTTTATAGATATCTTTTTTTCACTTTGTAGTTTTTCTTTCACTCTTTCAATGTGCTTTTCAGGGGACAAGAAGATCTTAGTCTTATTTTAGTTTAATTTATTGATTTTTTTTCCTTTATGATTAGGCTTTTTGTACTCTGCTTCAGAAATCAGCACCAATCTAAGTTACCAATAAATTCTTTAAATGTGATATTCCAGACATTTACAGGCTCACTCTCCACATTTAGATCTAGTCTACATAAAATTGATTTCTGGTTGTGCAGTATGAGGTGTGAGTCAAGTTCAAATGTTTCCCCATGTGAATATCCAGTTGATCCAACATCATTTATTGAAAGAGGTTTCCTTCCTTGCAGCTCCGCTGTGTTACTTGCTTCATAAATCATGGGTGGTGGTTGCTCCTGAACTTTCTATTTTATCCCATTGGTGTGAATTGATTATTCTTGTGTGAATATCTTATTACCTTAATAGCTGCGCTTTGTCATGAGTATTTTGCAGACTTCCAAAATAATATCTACCTACTATTTCCAATTCTTTACCTCTTAATGAGCCCCATCAGTCAGCCTTCCTTCCCGCCCCTCTGCCTTAAATATCTGTGAACAAATTACCAGGGCTCTCCAACTGGTGCTAAATCTACTAGAATATTTAGAGTTGTCAGTGAAGTTTACCTTTGAGCAATGCTCAGCCTAGTTGGCCATTCCTTCTTTACTCTCTTCCTAGCTGCCCCACTTACCTGATTTCCCTCTGACTTCTCTGGCCACTTCCTCTAAGTCTTGACTGGGTAATAATAATACGTAGTTGTGATTTGTAAAAGTCCAGCTAGTCATTTCAAGATGTCATATGACTTTAAAGTGTTTGCCAGGCATTGCAGGGATCTCTGTGACCTTGAGTTTACCACTTGTGGATTGTCTTTTTTCATAAAAATATTTTCCTGCTTTTTCATTTTTTTGTCATCCTCAATATTTTTAAGGCTCTATTCTGGACATTTCCAGCATTCTATTATAAGGGCTTCGGTAAATCCTTTAGTTATTTTAAATTATTCTTTCTGGCTTCAGACAACAAGTTTGGACAAGCCTTTTGTGGATTGTGATTTGTATATCCATTTTCATTGCTAAGTCTGTGCTCTAGGAGTCTAAACTAATAAAATGCAGATCCTACCAAGTTGCCAGTTTGAAACTCCGGTTTCTCTTTAGATGGTGTAAATCTTTTGCTTTTTACCAAGTTGCCAGTTAGGGTCATGGATCAAATTGTTTGTTTTTTAAAGTAGACATCATGATATTTAAGGTCTGAGTCAGTTCAAGAGTAAGCCACATTTGAGTTCTTTATTTTCTAAGATCTTCCTAGAGTCATCCACTTTGCTTGAATCCCCCTATCAGTCTTTGACTAGAGTAACAAAGTTGGCCTCTGTTACTCACTTCCTACAACTGCGCCCCTGTTTGTGACCAAGAGAGGGGGTGAGGTGGAATTGAGAAGGAGAGAGAAAGAGAGAGAGAGAGAGAGAGAGAGAGAGAGAGAGAGAGAGAGAGAGAGAGAGAGAGAGAGAGAGAGAGAGAGAGAGAGAACTAGTAATAACTGTAATTTGCTCAACCCAATTGGAGGCCCATTTTCTCTGGCCAGATGTGAAGGTTTCTCTCCTTGTAGCCTAGAATGCAAAGGCATGGAGGAAAGAGAAAGCTACAGAAATGTTCTTTTATGCCTTTTTTTTTTTAAATGTGGAATGCTTCACGAATTTGCGTGTCATCCTTGTGCAGGGGCCATGCTAATCTTCTCTGTATCGTTTCAATTTTAGTATATGTGCTGCTAAACTTCCAATTTCGCAAGGCAGAACTTGAAGACTTCTGAATTTCTCTTTTGAGGTTGTTGATTCTCACTTATGGGGTTTGGATGACTCTGTATTAAGAACAAATCACATTCTATATGGGATAAGTTCAAATTCAATTCTTCCCCAGTCTTCCTGCTATGATTTACTGTTTGGTTTTCTCACATACCTGCTTCATGCATCCTGGCTAACAGGTGTTAGATCTGTCTTCAGAAGAAGACACAGGGAATGTACTTACTTAATTTTCTCTGGAATTGGAGATCCTGAAGGGCTTTTCTTTAAAAACTATATTCTAAGTCTTATTCTGAATGTCTGTGGCTCAGTTCAACTCAGACAGGGCCCGAGAATTTTTGCTTTTAACATAATCCCAGATGGCATTCACGTTTCTTGTCCCAGACCACATTTTGAGAACCACTGACAGAACATATCCTTGCATAAAGGTGGGAGAACTCTTTATCCAGAGTAGAATATAAGTCAAAACACTTCAATTTATTAACTTTAAGTCTTAAATAGTCCCAGGGTGAAAGGAGTGGAAAGGCTTTGACCAAGTTGGTGAAGAGATCAACTCAAGAAAGCATTTGTGGAGTTTACTATAGATTATTTGGACAAATACCAATTAGAGTGGAAGATTTCTTAAAACAGAAATTCAAGGGGCCAGAGTGGTAGCACAGCAGTGGGACATTTGCCTTGCATGCAGCTGAGCCAGGATGAGCACAGATTCAATCCCCTATGTGGTCGCCTGAGCTAGGAAAGATTTCTAATGCAGAGCCAGGAGTAATCCCTGAGCACCACTGGGTATGACCCAAAACTCTCCCCGCTTCCTCTCCTCAATATCAATCCAAGTTGCCAAAATGGAAAGCAATATTGTAATGGGGATTCCTATTATTATTTTTTATTTTTTGTTATTGTTGCTTATTCTTGATTCTGTGCTCGGGGATAATTCCTAGTGGTACTTGGAGGGCCTTATGTGGTGCCAGGGGAGATTGAGTTAGAATTGGCTTCATGCAAGGCAAGTGCTTTATCCTTATTTTCTGGCTTAAATTTCCATCATTAAGATATCTGCTTAATTTAAAAATTTATAATTTTAAGAGAAGAAGAACTAATAAACTTCAACCATTTGCTTAGTGGTTTGGCATTGAATATAAGAAAGACCTAAGTAAAGTAAATTTTCAACTCAATTCTGAAAAAGAAAAGGCCGGTTGGCCAAAGAATTCCAGTTATTCATACCATCTTGGCACTGGTAGAAGTTCAGAAGGTGGGCAAATAGATGTCCTATACTTTTAAATATATTTGGGTATTTGATCACACCTGATAGTTCTCAGAGCTATTCCTTGCTCTCTAATAATGAGTGTTGCATAATGGCGCTCAGGGCATTGTATAAGGTACCAATTACTGAATCAGAGTTGGGGTGACATGCAAGACAAATGCCTTACCTCAAGGTTGGCATTGCTTTGTCCAGTGGATTGCAGGATCAACATTGTAGAAAAATATTAGGCCATTATAAATTATTTAGAGGAGGTAAAGAGAGGAAGACATTGGATATTAGGATTATTTGGAGATATACCCTGAATGTAGGGAAGGGATATGATGTCTCAATGACAACAGAAAGTAAACCCAGGAAACCCAGATGTTGTTTTTACTTGATGAAGTATGTTTAGGAGACCTGGGTTTTGTTTGCATGGCAGCTGCTACAATAAGGTACAAGACCAGAGTGTTTCCTGTCACTGAAAAGGGGGTCAGCACATTATCATATCTATGAAGGATGAATTGGACATTCCCTTGTATTGGAGACAAAGAACATCACCAGAGAAAAGACCCATGAGCCCATCTTTGGATGGAGACCACAAAGATGTTTTTCTGCCACAACTTGGTGTGCTCATTTAAATTCTGTAAATTCTCCTCCTCTGCCACCCTACCAATGATCAGCTTCTAGATTTGAATGGAACTGCCATTAAATGACATATTCCTTTCAAGCCTGAGGATAAGGGTCATTTAAAATCCCAAAGACCTAACCAATACTCCCAGGACTTGAACTATTTCCTGAAGGATTGAATGCAAGTGCCTTTAGGAAAATCCTAGAAAATACAGCTGCTCAAAAATGCTTCACTTCTGATGATGGTATTTTTAAAAACAGGGTTATCTGTCGATCTAGTTTCATAGCTCGCCCAACTTAGTTGGTTTACTGTCCCTTTTCAGCAGCCTCCAAAAAATTGCCTTATTTAAAAGCATAGAAAGAAAGCACTCCTGAATGGCATCCAAGCTTTCTACCACCCCGTAGATTATACCAAAGCCACCCAGGTCTATAACAATGGTCTATTTTGACATATATGCCTCTGTGTTGGGCAGTGGAGATGGGAAGAGTATCTTCTTATAGCCCCCCTCCCAATAGAAAATAGTTACCATTCTCTTTGTATTTCCAATGGGACCAGCTACAGTTATTGTCATTATTTGTGGGATTAATGGGATTTATCTGAATTTACCCCACTCAGGATATGCCTTGATTGATTGGAAACATCTTTGAATGTGGAACATAGGATTGGTGTTTAGATCACCTGGTCCCACCTCCAGGTGTTGCTTTTTTGCTTCAGAATAAATTCTTGAATTTGGATGAAAATACTCTCTTGCATTTCAGGACTTCCAGAGCTTGCTGCTTCTTAGGAGCAAAGGGCAAATGTATTGGAACTCCTGAAATCCGTTTCTTCTTCCTTGTGGATGTGTGAGTGTGTGCGCGCGCGCGCGCGCGCGTGTGTGTCTATGTTTATGTCTATGTCTATGTTATTTTCTAGATCGACATTCACTTCTAGACCCGCGTCTCTCCAATGTTTTGGCTTTAGAACCTGAGAATTTGATTCTATATTTATTTAAACTTTTTTTTAAAGTTAAAGAAACATGATTTACAAAGTTGAGTATTCTAGCACCAATCCCTCTACCAGTGCCAAGTTCTTTTTTAATTTTTTTTTTTTAACCAATGTTCAAAAATTTCCTCCTGCCCCTTAGCCTCTCTGTTACCTCAACAGGCACATTTTAAAGTTTGGTGTTGTATTTTGGATCTCATGTTTTCAGTGTTGTTGAGTCAGTCTGTGTTTTGAACATAGAGCTTTGCCACCCCCCCACCCCCCCCACATTTTTAATCTATCTGAGGCCCTTGAACTTTGCTTCCCTTTCTTATCTTCTTATTTTTCTTGATTTATTTCCTTCTCTGTTCTTCTCTTCCTGTGTCTCTGGGGTCAAGGATGATCTAGGCATCCAACCCTTTACCATTTATTTCTTCACCCAATTATCCTGCATACTACAGACAAGTGATATTATTCTATGTTTGTCCTTCTGGTTTACTTCACTCAACATGCGATCTCCCATTTCTATTCAGGTTTCAGCACATTGCATGATTCCATTGCTCCTTGCAGCTGTAGAGTATTCCACTGTATATGTAGATCACATAATTCATACTTCACTCATCTGTTTTTTGGCACCTAGATGAGGTGCAGACTTTTTCTGACTTTGTCCTGTGGAGGCAACCAGTGGCTTAGAAAAGCTGTCATACTGGAGGAATGAACTTTGTGGTCCCTAGAGGTCATGCCATCTTCCCTAGGCCCTTTGGGGAAATTTTCCATGCTGCCAAGGACTCAATACTGGTGGGAATTATCACCTCTGGGCCAAACTGGTTTTCCCAAGTTGCAAATCTGAGCAGAGAAGACAAAAAAAAAATGAGTGGAATTTTAAGCCCCAGGAGCACAGGCTAGAGAATGCCTGATGAGTCCTATTTTCCATCCATGTGCTTGCTTTGGAATGTACACAGAAGTATTTGTCTCTGATTGTTGTTCACTGGTGAATGAACTCTTTCATCTCAGACCCTAGGATCTGCATCATTGGAATTGCTGCACGAGGCCCACAGACCACCAGGAGGTGGTGGAGAGACTTGATGGACAGTTTTGCTAAGGAAAAAGTTACAAGCTAGAGAGAGAGAGTTCATAGCCCACGAGGGGAAAGAGCTGGGGAGAAGAGGAGGGAAATGGGGACAATGGTGGCAGGAAATGTGCACTGGTGAAGCTGATGAGTGTCGAACATTGAATGACGGAAACTCAATCACGAACAACTTTGTAACTATCGCATGGTGACTCAATTAAAGAAATGATTTTATTTTAAAAAAGAATAAAAAATGTGTACTTCCATATTTAAGCAATAGGATCAGTAGAAATTATATTTCTTAAAGGAAGGAGATACTTCTCATTTAGGAACTGATTTAAGGGGTTTTGTTTTCCTGTTATTGAGAAACTCATTCTATCATTCCTGGGTGAAGTGGAGAGAGAGGAGGTCCTAGGCTTTCTAGTAGGTCATTCTCTGAGAAAGGAGATTCAAAACACTTAAAGACCAAATGGAATGGAGTTAAGTTTAATGATTAAATTGGCTTTATTAAATGATTCATGAATAAGGCAGCCTCTTAGCAAGAACAGAGAGCTACAAGAAGTGGCAACCCCAACTTTTGGTTTTTATTGGGGGGGGGGATACCTAGAAGTTGCTTCTGGAATATTTGAGAATAATGGTAGAACTTAAACCCAGATCTTTGACATGCAAAGCATATGCTCTAAAGATGACCCCAAAGAAAAAAGGCTTGTTACAGTTAGAGAGATGGAACCTGGGCTTTAACAAAATAAAAGAAAACTATTTCAGGCAAATCTATCATGCCTGAGAGAGTACAGAGTGTGTGTTTATGGGGTTCTCAGAAAGGAGACTCCCCTGAAATTTAGTTGTAAACTCTAGACTTAGTTAAAAAATATTCCATTTTGGGGAGAGGCTGAAACTTCCCTTGGGTGAGGTAGTGGGTATTGGTGAGACTTGGCATGATTGACTCCATTTTGAGCTTTTTTTCCCCCTTATTAACAACACTTATATTTGGTGTGTATATGAGTCAGGGAGTCTGGGGTCAATCTGTTGATGGTCCACCACTGAGCTATTCAGTTGTTGTAAGGCTTATGGTCTGCAGTACTAGGAAGCCCCAGAGCCACCCAGGAAGTGCTTAGGGTTCTCCAAAGCTACCTTTATTCCCTGGGCCACACCCAACAGCACTTTGGGATTACTCCTGGTTCTGTGCTCAGAAGTTAGTCCTGGTAGGCTTGGGGACCATATAGGATGCCAGGGATCGAAGCTAGGTCAGCCACATGCAAGGCAAACGTCCTGCCCGCTATGCTATATTGTTCCGGCCCCCAAACCTATTTTTGCTGGAGTCACAGATTGAACTTGAGTTGGGTGTGTGCAAGGCATGTTCCCTATCTGCTCTCCTAATCTTCTCAGTTTTAGAGTTGTGTTTTCTTTGGGGGCCAATCCCAGTTGTGTTCAGAACTTAATCATGATTTTATGCTCAAGAGATCATTCCTGCAGGAACTTGGGGGACCAGATGTGGTGTCAGAGATTAAATATAGTTGTCACATGTAAGACAAGTGTCTTACCTGCTGTACTATCACTCTGATACTCTATTTTAGGGTTTTTAGGGGTCTGATACCCATGAACTGACAGAATCCCCCTGACAGGCTTCCTGGCCTTTGAATAGTGACCCATGCACATTTTTAGCAAGTTGTTTTTTGAAGTCTGCTTGCTTTTTTGTCCTACTGTCCCCTGATGCTTTGAACTATTTGAAGGCTGGTAAAATTGACAGGTAAAACTCTTACTTGGGGCCAAGAAAACCTGGAATTCAATCCCAGTGGAATAGCATAGAACATTTTCTGATAGCGTCAGAGATATGTTTGTTCCAAGACACTGCATGGTTCTCTGATTCTAGAGTAGCTTCTGACCATTGCAAGGCATGGTCCCTAAAGCAGCCCCCCCAAACCAAACCCCACCAAACCCCAATTTTAATATCATTAAAAATTGACATTTCCTTCCTTCCTTCCTTCTTTCTTTCTTTCTTTCTTTCTTTCTTTCTTTCTTTCTTTCTTTCTTTCTTTCTTTCTTTCTTTCTTTCTTTCTTTCTTTCTTTCTTTCTTTCTTTCATTCTTTCTTTCTTTCTTTCTTTCTTTCTTTCTTTCTTTCTTTCTTTCCTTTCTTTCTTTCTTTCTTTCTTTCTTTCTTTCTTTCTTTCTTTCTTTCTTTCTTTCTTTCTTTCTTTCTTTCTTTCTTCTTTCTCTCTCTCTCTTTCTTTCTTTCTTTCTTTCTTTCTTTCTTTCTTTCTTTCTTTCTTTCTGTCTGTCTTTCCTTCCTTCCTTCCTTCTTTCTTTCTTTCTTTCTTTCTTCTTTCTTTCTTTCTTTCTTTCTTTCTTTCTTTCTTTCTTTCTTTCTTTCTTTCTTTCTTTCTTTCTTTCTTTCTTTCTTTCTTTCTTTCTTTCTTCTTTCTTCTTTCCTTCCTTCCTTCCTTCCCTTCCTTCCTTCCTTCCTTCCTTCCTTCCTTCCTTCCTTCCTTCCTTCCTTCCTTCCTTCCTTCCTTCCTTCCTTCCTTCCTTCCTTCCTTCCTTCCTTCCTTCCTTCCTTCCTTCCTTCCTTCCTTCCTTTCTTTCTTTTCGCTTTTAGACCATACCTGTTGATGCTCAGGAGTTACTCCTGGCTATGTGCTCAGATATCACCCCTGGCTTGGGGGGACCATATGGGACGCTGGGGATCCAACACAGTTCGTTCTAGACTAGCACTTGCAAAGCAAGACACCTTACCTCTAGTGCCACTGTACTGGCCCCAAAATTTGACATTTCCTAACCACTGAAGTGGACATGTGAGTAGCATGTGTTTGTGGAATGACTGTGATTGAGCACAAAAGATCATGATTTTAACCCATAGAGTTTATGTCAGGGAAACAGAAAATAATTCACATCAAGAACTTTGAATCATTGCAAAAGACTCTGCAAGTTGGTGCCTCTCTTCTCTGCTTTGTCTTTCTCATTCTTTCATTGCAGGACTGGACAGGAGGCTGGGGATGAGAGGTGCTGGGAAAGTGGCCATTGGATGAGTAAGAAAACTATCAGAGTATGATCAAGGTGGCTTAACTATAGGGCCAGAGATGGGCTCCTCAGCATGGTGGCCTCTCCTAGCACAGCACACAGGGGGCAAATTTTCTGAGGGCAGAGGAAAGGTCCCAAATCCTAGGGTCCAAATTCCAGCTGCCTCCACAAATGGGTATGAAGCATGCAAGGATGTGTCCAGGCCCCTTTGGGAGTGATCACCTTGAATCATACATTTTTTACGGAGGTGCTGTAATGTCAGCTCAGGTTACTGACTTGAATAATTAAACATTGGAAGGTGGATCTTGTCCTCACCTGTATTTCAAAGAAACCACCATCTCATTTCATTGTTGGGGGCTATTCAAGTCACTCCTCACTGCTATGGATATTATTCATTGCTTAGGCCTTTTCTGTGGTCTTATTTTACCCCAGGTTCCAAGCCTAATTTTGGGGGAGTGGTGGAATTTGTGTCATACCCAGAGGTGCTCAGGGCCTCCTTTGCCTTGTTGCTTGGGTGTCACTGTTGGCAGTGACAATTGTTTCCATAGTTGTTGTCCAAAATAAAGTGTTGGCACTCAACACTCAAATCTTGACCTTCTGCATACCAGGCCCTGAACCTATTTTTCATTGACTATAAGTTTCAACAAATACGGGGGCTGGAGTGATAGATAAACACAGTAGTAGGGTGTTTGACTTGCACGTGGCTGACCAAGGACAGACCCTGGGTCTTGATCCCCAGCATCCCATATGGTCTTCAAGCCTAGGAGCAATTTCTGAGTGCAAAGCCCCGGAGTAACCCCTGAGTGTCACCGGGTGTGGTCCCCAAAAATCAACAAAAGAAATTCAACAAAATATAACATGCATAAGTGTTTTGTAGCTAAGTATATAAAGAACATATATAATTTAAAGATAACACATTCTTGACCAATTTAACTCCTTTGAAGTATACAGTAATGTGGTATCATTACGTTTTCTTTTTGTTGTTGTTGTTGGGGGTCTTGGGCCACACCTGGCTGTGCTCAGGGGTTACTCCTGGTTCTGTACCCAGGAATTATTCCTGGTAGTACTTAGGATATCATATGTGACACTGGGGATTGAGCCTGGTTTGACTGTGAGCATGGCAAACTTCATATCTGCTTTACCCACTGCTTTGCCCTTCTTCCTTTTTTTCTGGCTGAATAATGCTTCAATATCTTAGCCACTACTTTATTTTTTTCATGGACATGGGGTAACTCTTCATCTTTGGGCTGATGTAAATCTTCTTAGAACCTGAGTGAACATACTTACTGTTTATTTTTATTTATTTTTGTTTGTTTTTGGGCCACATCCAGTGACGCTCAGGGGTTACTCCTGATTATGCACTCAGAAATTGCTCCTGACTTGGGGAACCATAAGGGATGCTGAAATATCGAACCGTTGTCCATCCGATGTTAGCTGTGTGCAAGGCAAACGGCTTACTGCTCGCACCACCCCCACTCAGGCCCCTGCCTTCTTTTTCCTTTTGAAACTTACTTGGGCAGCTTATCCATGTTGACTGGAAAAGCCTACAAGAGTTGATCTATCTGACACTCTCTCCCAAACCACAAATTCTGAGCCCCATCAGGACTCTATTTGGGTTCCTCTATGTCCTTGCTGGACATCTCCTGGCACCTGTGATGATAAGCTTTAAAGTTCCTAATGTTAACACTCTGTGCGTGGAGGGGACCGTTGTACAAAAGGGAAGCTGATGTGGCTTTGAAAACCAATTAGCTTTGGCAGGAACAGACATCAATTTTGAGAGTAGTTGAAAAAATTAGATAAAGAGGCACGCCCAGGTAATAAGTTTTTTGGGGGGAGGGTGTAGGGAAATAAAACAAGATGAGGGTTAAAGAAAATTTCAAGTCACAGCTCTGAAGCAGCCCCAAAGGCATGAGAGAACCACCAAGAGAATGTTGGAACCAAAGAAAAGGAGAAGGCTTCAGAGGAAACAAAAGAAATTTTTCTTGTCATGGCAAAGAAGTGGACAAGGCATCAAAAGGCCCAACACACTTCCTCTTAACAATGCCCCTAGAAACCTGCTAGAAATACCTAGGTGGGCTTCTCCCCATTTTTTTTTTTTTGGGGGGGGGAAGTTTGGGGAAAACTCAGCTATAAAACCACTGTCCTTAAAGACAAAGTGGTAGACATTGAAGGTTTTCCACATCTCCACCTGGAATATGCCCTTTTGACTCTCTCCCTTCTGGAGAAGCCCTTGTTCTCCTCCTTGAGCAAGTAACCCACCTTCTCTCTCCCCTTATATTTCATATAAATAAAACTTTGTTAGTTTCAGCAAATCTACCACTCATTGTCAAAGGCTTGGGACCATCCTGAGAAACTAGATAATCCTCACTGTCATAATGAATCAATGAGTCATTAAAGCCCCTAGGTCCCTTGCTTTTTATTTTTGGGCCATACTTGGGCTCTACTTTGGCTTTGTGCTCAGGGGTTACTCTTGGTGAGCCTTGGAGATTGAACCTGGGTTGGCCACATAAAAGACAAAGCATCCTACACTACTGTCTGCCATTCTAGTCCCAGATCAAATGACTTTACTTTGCTTTTTATTTCCTTCTGACATTCTTTTTATGGAAGGGAAGACGATGACTCGGAACACCCCTGAGGAAGTTAGAATTGACTTTCCTTTTCCTGTAAATAACAATTCCTCACTCCAACTTGAGTCCATGATTCCTGGAGAACTTGGGTGTTGGACCGAATTCCTATGCAATAGACTTCATTGCCAGCCTGCCAATGGGGCAGTGTGGATGTGAGCATTCATGCCTTTGCAGGTGCTCTTGTCAGACTTGACCAGCTCTAATGTTCTTGGCATCTTCTGTGAGTGACCCAAGGAGGTAGAACAGGAAGGTAGTGACACTATCCCCTTGAGGCTACCTTTCTCACTTCCTATTTCATCCCAAGTCACCTGCATGATACTATTGTGATCTGGATCATAAGCCAGATGGAGTCAGGACTAATCAAACTAGGGGCTTTAATGACTCATTGGTCAGTTCCATTGCCACTCAGGATGTTTTGGTTCTCAGGACCATTTCAAGAACCTGGATTAGACTATGTAAACTTGGTGGATAAGGGCTTAGAGGCTGTATTTAGCTGGCTTGGGTTTATGTCTGGACCTCTGCTGTTTGCTGTTGAGCATACGACCTGAATTTTTGTAGGCCTCCTTTTACCCCATTCGTCAAGCAAGATTAGTGCATACTTGTGAATTTGCTGGGATATTAAATTAAAAATGCATTTAGAGCATCAAAGATCATTATCATCTATCCCTTTTCTTCCCTCCACTTCCCTTTGGTCAGTCTTGTCACTCATTAAACAGCACAAATCTCAGACATTGGCTATTTCATATCTTCAGTGTGTTTTTCCTTTCAATGACTCTCTTTTATGCAACACTCTGAGATCTGTTTCTCTAATCTGAATTTTGGGGAAAGATCTGACACCTTGATAAACCTCTCTCTTTTCCTCAGGAATTTTTTTCTGAAGTCTGGGGCCACCCTGTCTGTTTACACTTCTGGACCCCAGGTGCAGAGGAAGGTGTGGCTGACATTGGCTGTGTAAACTTCCAGACAGTCCAGGCCAATGGAAGAGGCCAACCTTTTTTGAAGAAATGTTGTCCAATGTCTACAGAAAAGGAACAACAGCCTGATTTGTGGCCAGATCAGACAGGACCAGAGGGGGATGAAATCGTTGAACAAGAATGCAGTGCTTTCTGGTGAAATTAGGCATTGGGTAGCTGTGGCAAATTGGAACCAGATTTTTGAGCATGGTTCCACTGGGGGCGGTAGGAAGGTAGTGTTCTCACTTTGGGGCTTGTTGGTGCAGCGTTGCCTGGGTCTGTGTTCATTCTTCTCTGGGGTGTGGAGATAAAGTGCATTTGTAACTTGGCCTGCCTAATGGTTTCCTTTTAATTTGGTCCATTTTATGTCCAGGGGCATGAGAAAAGGGTGCAGTCCCAGTGAACTGGCTGAGATCATGGGTCAGGACAGGACTGAAATGATTGTTGTTCCTTTGAGATGCATAGTGAAGGCCCCTTCCAAAGCAAGCTGGGTGCCTTCTTTTGGACTTCTGTATAGGACATTACCTGTGAGGACAGGCTGTTGCTCATGCACTTCCTTTGGAATGGAACAAAAGTATGAGTGATGACAGAGTTGGCTTCTAGCCCTGGGGTATCTTTGCTCCTGAGCCATGATTGTACTTCTTTTGGAGATATTTGCAGTTATAGCAATAGGAAGGTTTATTAGGGGGCACCGAGGTAGGTTGGGCTTTCAACTGTACAGTTGGCATTCAGCATATCTAAGACACTGGGCAGGTCAATTGAGGGTGGGGTGCGCTGGAGGCTGACCTAAGAAACTCCATCCCCCTCTTGCTCTAAAGGACACTTGATAATTTCATCCTCTGCACTCATAAATTTTACAACGACCTTGTGGTGACAGCTGGAATCACTGCTCTATGATATAGCCTTGCCTAACACCTGGCCTGGTATGATGTCCAACTTCAAAATAGTCTGCCCCCAACTTATCATGGGAGGGCCAGCTGAAGTTGTGTTTAGTAGTCAGTCTCTGTTTTACCTGTTGTGGGAGATTGGAACATCTGTAGCCTTTTTGTGTACCTCAGTTGCTTTCTCTGTAAAGTGAGGAGGATTGTCTCAGTGGATCAGAGTTGGTTTTAGGATTGAATTGGGTAATACACCAGGGGCATGGGAAGAAGTACCCATAACTCAATATTTAGAGAGGGCAATTGTCTTTTCTCCCAAGGTTATGTAGTGTGTTTTCCTTTGGTAAGGACACTGTTTTGGTTTTCTTTTTGTTTTGGACCTGCACCCAGCAGTGCCCAGGGGCTGGCTACTCCTGGCTTGATGCTTGAGAAATACTTCTTGTGGTCTGTGCTCAGAGACAATGCTGAGCTGTGCATTTTCCATGCTCAGGGGCCATACTTTGCTAGGGATCAAATTCAGATCTCCTGTATTCAAAGCACTCATATGCTCCAACTAGTTCTCTCCAGCTAGAAGCGCTGAGTTTTTTTTAGTTTGACAGATAATAGAGGCATCATGTTACTAAGCAAGTTAGGGAGAGGACCAAACTCAATCAACAATAGCTATGACAATAATTAAGTACAAACAGCCAGCCCAGTTCAAAATGAATTAATTACATTTCTCAACCTTTACTCAATCATGACTCTTTCCAAACTTGTTTCATTCCTGTGACTTCCCTCTTCTACTGGTTGACTTCCTAACCACATGCCTTAGCTACCTCCTTTTTTTTTTGGTTTTTTGGGCCACACCTGTTTGATGCTCAGGGGTTACTCCTGGCTAAGTGCTCAGAAATTGCCCCTGGCTTGGGGGGACAATATGGGATGCCGGGGGATTGAACCGTGATCGTGATCTTTCCTTGGCTTGCACTTGCAAGGCAGACACTTACCTCTCGCGCCACCTCGCTGGCCCCAATAGCCACCTCCTTATTGATGCAATTTTCACCTGTGGTTCCTTTGAAATAAATATACTGGGATTCCACAAAGTTGAGAAATATTGTATTAAATAGAACTAGAAAATGCCAATGCTAGAAATGACTCAGAGCATCTATGGTCCTCACCCAATTCTAGGTTTCACAGAGGAAAAAAGCTCATAAGGGCAAGGTATTTGTTTTACTAAGGGCCTAGCTTCAGATAATAGAAGAGCAGGGATTTACCCTAAGCCTACTCTTCTTTGGCTTTCCCACCTCTCCTCCAAGCTGGGAGAGAATCCTGCAGATCAGCTCAAGCCCACAATTGAGTAGAGATCAAATGTGCACACACATTCCTGTACATAAATGTAGCAGGGGTCTCAAACTCAATTTACCTGGGGGCCGCAGGAGGCAAAGTCGGGGTGATTCTTGAGTCCAAAGTCAGTAGTAAGCCTTGAACATTGGGGTGTGTGACCCAAACTACTAAAACAAAACAAAACAAAAAAAGATTCCTCTAGGGTAGGGCCACAAAATGTTGTACAGAGGGCCGTTTGCGGCCCGCGGGCTGCGAGTTTGAGACCCCTGATGGTGTTATTACTCTCTTTCTTCTCTCCAGTGGGCAGCAGAAATGTTTGAACAGGATTGATTACTCTTCCTGCATCTTAAACCACAGCACAGTGCCATTTCCCAGAAGACTTAGGAGGGTCTGGGTCTGGGTAGAGGATGACCTCAGCTAGAGTAGGGTACCTGTCCCTGAAGTGGTGTGTATTTTCTTCTATCTAGGTGAGCCTCAGTTCTGCAGGAATTAGCCAAGTCTCTGGGGTCCTCTGGAATTGATCTGCTCTCAGAATTTTTGCTAGTTTGGGAACTGACCATAAGTCAAAGGAAGGGAAATTCTAGCAGCTCAGAGGTTTTGCTTCTATATATATGATCATCTTAGGGCTCTGTAGTAGGATGGGTGGGTGGAATGCCTATCTCTGGCTGGTGAGGTGGAAACCTTAGCAGGATAGGGAGATAGCTCTCTGCACTCTTCTTTTCATCCCCTTTCCACTCTTTCAAGCTCTGAATCTCATCTTGAGAATTTCTCTTTTGTATCCTATTTAGTTGACCTTCCTTCCCATTGTCTGGCCAGGGTGACCGCATGGTGTAACTCTGAGTACCCCAGTGCTCCACATCCTTTCTCAGCCCCACCTTTAATTTGTCTGCGTCTGACTTTTTCTCTTGGGACCTTCTGCTGATGCTGGGTTTTGAGTTTAGAAAATAAAGACAGCTCTGTGTGGGGGGTGTGGAAGGACATTCTCCTTGTCTCCTGCCCTTTGGATCTTCCTGACCACATTCAGACCACCCAGCTAATGCCTCCTCTGTCTTTGATGTCTGCTTCCTCTGCCTCTTGGAAAAAGAAGATCTGTCCCATGGCTCTTGTCCTTTTGCCACTTATCCCTCTGATGTCTGACCAAGTTGGGAATATGTCCTGTGCAGCTGGCAGGCCAGGGCCCCAGGTTGGCATGGTCTCCATCCATGGGCTGGGGGGAAGATTCTAGCCTCCTTGTCTGGAGAGATCATTAAGAGCTATGGTACTTCCAATTCCTTTCCTGGACAAGTAGAGGAATATGGAACACAGTAGAAGGTTCTGAAGTCAAATCCTGCCCAATGTGTATTTCCCTTTCAGTGTGCATTTCCCTACTCTCCTGCAAGGTAGAAATTGGAGTTGGGAAGAGCTAAATTTTCTCCCCATCACAGGGAAGGGGGAATTACAGATGGTCATACCTAGTTATGGGTGTCCAAAAATCTCAGAATGAAACCAGACGTGATTTTGCCTCCTTTTCCTTCTTCCTATTAGTATTTTTTTGGGGGTGGGGGTGGATATATGTGATTTGGGCCATACCTGGCAGTGGTCTTGACTTATTTCTGGCTCTGTTTTCAGGGATCTCTCTCAGTAGAGCTGGGGTGTATGTAGTACTGGAGGTTGAACTGGGTTGACAGCATGCTGAGAAAGTGCCTTAATCTTGGTAATGCCTTTTTGGCTCTTTTCATTTTTAAAGACCCTTGAAGAAGATTCCAGAAATAATCTTAGTGCCACTCAGCCTTCCTATATGAATGATTTTGCTGTCTTCAATAGCCACTCTCTCTGCTCCACTTCATCTCTATTCTCCAAGAGTTAATTTAATTCTCAGCCCTAGCCACAAAGTCTCAACTGCCGGTAGAGTCAGCCCAGGAGGAGCATTATTGGAGTCACTAATTTATATACATAACTTTAGTCTCCAGCCTGGAGTGGAACAATAGGAGCAAAAGTGCTCCAGGCACATTATTTATTTAATGAAAGAACATTCTTTCAGCAGAGCTTTTTGGCTGTTGGATTTTCTGGTTTCATTGGTGAGCCCTGGTATGTGGCTTGGATTGCTCTTGCTAGTGCTGGAGGTCATTATAAATGACATCTAAGAAGCTCATGAACCCCTCTAATTAATTATATCATTATTCCCTCTGACTCTGGCCTCTTACCTAGCCTAAAGTTTTGACTTCTGAAACATTGTGCTATGTTGGGAAAATTAGCTAAAGTTGTAAATCTCACCAAAATGAGCGTGTGGTTTGGCCCTGGAAAATGGGAGGGGATTGTTCTTTCTGAACATCAACCTCTTTGGCTTTGAGAAGGTTGTTGATTTTATTATTGATCATTGAGTTTGATCTGATGCATTTCGCAGAGACTTGGCTTCGTGGTCGTGCTATTGGCTCCAAGGGCAGCAGCTAAGCTGATGACGAGTTTTTCCGTTCCCCCCGCCAGAGGCAAGAGGTGGTAGGGTAAATTCAAAATTACCCCTCCCTTTCTTTTGGAAAGTCTGATTTGGATGCACACAGATGTGGTTCTTTGTTGTTCGTGGCATGAGTTAAAAATTGCTTTTGATCTCCTGCCAGTGGCAGGGGGATACTTGGAATGACCTTTGGCAGGCTTGTCCTGGTTAAAAAAATATGATTTTTTGTTATTTTGTTATTTTAACCACTATCTCTTTCTTTTTCTGTAGATAGGTGGAATGATATATCACTTAGTCTTGAAAGAATACCCTGATAGTATGCTTTTCTAATGAGTTTTGGATCCATCACAAATGTAATTCATAATGCAGACAGTAGACTTAATTGGGACTATTCAATATAAAAGTATTAATATCAATCCATCCATCTCTCCACTCATGTAATATTTATTAATTAACTACTAAACTATAAAAGCTATGCAACCTGCTCCTTATTATTACATTCCTTTTATTATTCCTACCCTAACCTCCAGTTGACAGTGCTTGGGGATTGATCCCAGTGGTATTTAGGATTGACTCTGGGTCTACTGTAAGCAAAGTCTGTGCTCATTTTGTTGATATCTCTCTCTCCCTCTCTCTGGCTTCTCTTCCATTATTTATATTAAGTGAGAATAGAATGTTATTGCAATCTTTTCTTTTGACTTTATCTTTAAAAGATTGTTTGCCATTGGGCCACACCCAGCAGTGCTTAAGGCTGCTCCTGTCTTGATGCTTGGGGCTCTCTCTTGGCAGTACTCCAGGGACCACATGGTTCTGGAAAATGAACCTGGGGATCCCCCATATAAAACATACATTCTAGCCCTTTGCACCATTCCCCATTTGATCTTTGTTTTATTTGACATAGTTAGCCTTGTCTTCTTACTTGGTTTTATCATTTTCTAATATTCTCAGGGTTTGTTACATGATTAATCCCTGCATTTTCTCTTCTTCTAAGTACCTCCTTCTCATGTTCTTTCCTGTCATTGTTTGGTTAGTATAATTGTGGAACCAGTATCTATGTTCTCAGAGTTCTGTCTGAAGTATTCTTTTAGCTTGTCCTCTTTCTTTTTCTTTCTTTCTTTCTTTCTTTCTTTCTTTCTTTCTTTCTTTCTTTCTTTCTTTCTTTCTTTCTTTCTTTCTTTCTTTCTCTTTCTTTCTTTCTTTTCTTTCTCTCTCTTTCTTTCTCTTTCTTTCTTCTTTCTTTCTTTCTTTCTTTCTCTTTCTTTCTTTCTTTTCTTTCTCTCTCTTTCTTTCTCTTTCTTCTTTCTTTCTTTCTTTCTTTTTCTTTCTTTCTTTCTTTCTTTCTTTCTTTCTTTTCTTTCTTTTTCTTTCTTTCTTTCTTTCTTTCCTTTCTTTCCTTTCTTTCCTTTCTTTCTTGTAAAAGAATACTGTCTTTATTGGGAGGTTCAGGAGGGCTTGAGAGAGTGCATGCAGAACATGTCAGGGGGACCAAACAGAAGCCTGGTTGTGGGGATGGGCAGAGCCCCCAGGAAGACACAGTGGGCCTCACTTAAAACACTTCTGGGGGATGCACTGGCACTGCAGAGCGTTGAGGATCTCGTGGTAGATGGTGGAGCCATTGGTGCAGTGCAGGGTCATCTGCATGGGCTCTGTGCTGGTAGGAAAGCAGTAGGAGCACTGGTCCTGCATGTCATCCATGTCGATGGAGTACATGGCTTTGCTGGCACATTTGCTCTGGCAGTAGTGAATGTTTTATCTTGTCTTTAAGTACTTGTTCTTGATCATTCACCCTCTTCACCATATCTACTTATTTATACCCATCTCATGATTCTCAAACTCTCTTATTCACTCCAACACAAATGATTGCATGTCCAGAAACATCTCCAATTCCACATGTTCATAATGAACTCAACGTCTCTGTTAATCCTGTGCCTTCCTGGATTCTTCTTTATTGTTGTCTTTATTGTTTTTATTCCTAGATCTCTTCACTCCACCCATTACATCCAGAAGGACAGCAAGTCATGTTGGTTCTATGTCCTGTTTCAAACCTTCCTTCTGTAGCTTTTACAGTTGGCCCCAACTGCAACTCTGAGGATCTTCACTTAGATGGCAGTTTCTCCTACCTGGCTTCCAAACCATGTTTATGCTGCCTCAGCATGGTTTTTAATTTATTTTAATTTATTTATTTTTATTTTGGTTTTTGGGTCACACCTGGCAGTGTTCACGGGTTACTCCTGGTTCTGCACTCAGAGATTGCCTCAGGCAGGCTTGGGAGACCATATGAGATGCTGGGAATTGAACCACCATTAGTCCTGAGTTGGCCACATGCAAGGCAAATGCCTTATCACTGTGCTATCTCTCCGGCCCCTCAGAATGGATTTTTTAAAATATGGATGTCCACTGTTTTTCATGACAACACCAAATCCTACAGCCAATACAGGAAAGCCTTGGCTATCAGCAATGTCTAATGACAGATAAATATATAAAGTGTTGTAGTAATATATGCAAAGGAATATATATGCAAAAATATATATGCAAAGGAAATCAGAAATTCTGTAATTTTCTGCAACTTGAATTTAATGGATAATGGATCATAGCATTATGTTAATCAAAGTAAGTCAACCAGAGAACAATTATCAGATGATTTTATTCATTTGGGATAAAAATATGAACCAATGAAATGGACAAAATTGATGGATGATAAACACTTGGGTTTTATTTTTTTTAGCCTCCCAATGAAATTATCAAGTAGCAGAGAGAGGAAGAGGACTAGAAGTGACTTTAAGGATAATGGTGAAAGTTCCTAAGCAATTAAACCATAAAAGTTATTGCACTACTATGACTATATTACCTAAAATACAATAAAACAGAACAAAATAATTCTAGAGGTACTTGTGGGATATTTATACAGTAATGGGATGTATCCAGTGACGCCTAGGACAAGAGGCATGCAGTGCTGGGGATTGAACCAGGGTTGGGTGCATGCAAGGCTTGAGTCCTAAGCCAGTTATGATCTTCCTAACCTCCCTTACAATAATCTTATGATTGTTTATTTATATATATTTATTATATATTATGTATTTATATATTTATTAATTGGCAGGATAGAAGATTGAAAAATAGGAAAGCTAAATAACTTACTCAGACTCACATAACTGGAGATTGACTGCGTTAGTTTTTAATGGCCTGTCCTTCACATGCTCAGACTTCATATATCCCTAAAAGTCTAGAGCTGTTTCCAAATGATGCTATTAAAATAATGACATCAACATTGCTGGCCTATACCAACAGAAATCTATTTGCTCATAACTTTGGAGGTCAGATTTCATAATCAGGATGTAGACCATCAGGCCAGATAGATCATCATTAGTGTCTCAAAGGGAAGACTATTCCATGATTTTCTTTTTTTGTTTTTGTTTTTGTTTTTCGGCCACACCCGTTGGATGCTCAGGGGTTACTCCTGGCTAAGTGCTCAGAAATTGCCCCTGGCGTGGGGGGACCATATGGGACACCGGGGATCGAACCTTGGTCACGATCTTTCCCTGGCTAGCGCTTGCAAGGCAGACACCTTACCTCTAGCGCCACCTCACTGGCCCCTATTCCATGATTTTCTACTGAGAACCTTGACTGAAGTATTTATGTGAGTTCTGTATAGGGTTCTTTGTCTGAAGACTCTTTAGCTGTAGTATAGAATGGGTCAGACAGCCTACCAGAAGGGGCACTGAAATGATCTAGGGAGCTGTGGCTTGCATCAAGTTCAATTGGATATTTTTTAGTTCCATAAAGATTTTCCAGAGCCCTACTGGTAATTTCTTTTTCTGAATGGGAGGTGATAGACTAAATAAGTTTGGATATTTATTCTATAATCTCTGCCTCTGTCTTCACCTGGCCTCCTTCTCTTCATGTCTTTTCTTCTTCTCAGTTCACCAGTCATTGGATGGAGGGCTACCCTTTATCTAGAATGATTTCACTTAAACCAACAACCTTGCTTCCCAATAAGGTTCCCTTCTGAGGGTTCTGATGGGTATGTGTTGTGGGCAAGACACTCTATAATGACCATTTGCTGCTTACTGAACAATGGGAGTTTGAAAAGGGATATAGTTGGCTGTTATTCCTAAAGGGAGGTGAGAGTATTAGAATCATGTTCCAAGAGCCTAATCCTATATTATTGTTACACTTATTTATTTGGGGGAAGACCCATGCCTGATGCCACTTAAGGTTTACTCCTGTCTCTGTGACCAGGGATCCCTTCTGATGGTGCTTGGGGACCATACACAGTGCCAGGAATTGAGTGCAGTAAGCATCTTTTCCTCTGTACTATCTTTCTGACCTGAGTGCCGATTTTTTAGAATGGGATTGTGATTAGTGTTTGGGTTCTGGTGGAAAGTGAACAAAGAGGGACCCTTATTTCCTTCTAAGTTGTGCTTGGTCCTGCCTGAATCAATGGTATGAATCCTTCTCTTGTTTCATATCAAGCCCCTTATCATGGCTTTCTTGGGAGGTATTCTTAAGTTCTTTTACTTTTTCCATCACATCTCTAAACTAGAACCCATGTGGTCTGTTTTGAAAAGGTATGGGTAGGGGTGAGAACAGAGGGCAGACTTCCTCTCAGTTGTTCTAGATAGCTCCTGAAGCATCCCGACTTCCCTTGGCAGCTACCACCAAGCTAGCTCTGCTCTTCCTGGCAGTGATTTGGGGGTAGGTGAGAATATCTCTGAGCTCATGCTCTGTAGGAAGGAGGGAGGGAGGGCTCATCACACTTCATCATGGGTCATCAGCCAAGTAGCCCAAGATGCCTGGATGCTGTCTGTTACCTGTACTGGGTCATGACTGTATTCGTGGCAGCTGTGTGACATCTGCTGAAGGTCTTGATGAAAGGCATGGGGCTCTCTCCAGGTGTCAGCCCACCATGGCTGACCATGTCCCTTGAGGACTATTGGTCTGGGAGAATGAGCATGGGAGGGGCTTCAGGAAGGCAGCCAGGCATTGGCATGTCAGGTCTAAACTTTTGATCAGGAGATGTTCTCTTTGAAGTTGCAGAAATGGAGTTTCTCTCTCCAAGAGCAGAGTGGAAGTCAATAGGCCTGTTTGCTGCCTTCTAATGTCTCTGGCAGGTACAGGACAAGATGTATGTGGTATGGGGTTTGGCTGCAGGCCCTCCTCTCATTGGGGAGCTTCTGCCTTTAGATATCTCATGATTTGTTCTGGGAATCATCCTCTGGGTCCTGAGATGCGACATGAGTCCCAACAGATTGGAACCTCAGTGGGACAAACATATTTTGGATTCTGATTATTTCTCAAGGATAGGTATTAGACAAGGATTCAAGAATGAAATAAGAGAGTTGGCCTTGAAGGCACTCTGAGTACAGCATAACAGACAGGCACGTAGTCAATCCAAGAGATGAGAGAAGCTGTATCTGTTGGGAAGGCCTCAATTCAGGGTTGGCACACTCTGGTTTATGAGCCAAAATTGTTAACTTTCTCATCTATAAACAGAAGTAAAACTAAAATAAAAATCATACTAGAATCCAGCCACCCTCTTCTCTGCCTTTATTGTCTGTTTATTGCATTGTGAATGGAGACTATGCATCTTGAAAAACCAAAAATATTTACTCTGACATTTTGTAGAAAGCGTGTTTAGTGGGCCCAGAACAAATAGCCCAGGAGGTATTGTGGGTGCCTTGCATACAGCTGACTTGGATTTGATCTCCTGCACCACTTATGCCCAGCCTCATGCACCTCAAAGCCTGGCCAGAAGTGATCCCTGACTGCAGAGCCAGGAGTAAGCCCTAAGCACCACTGAGTGTAGCCTAAAAACTGAACAAAGTAAAAACCAAATAAACAAACTATGAATGTGTTTGTTGGGCCAGAGAGTGGTTTCAAGGAATAAGATTTGCTTTGCATGTAGGAGGCTTGGACTAGAGCCCTGGCACCACAGGGTTCCATGAGCCCTGTTGGGAGTAACTCTTGAGCACTGCCTCTTGAGAAGCAGAGGCTTTAACCTGTGAAAGCTGATGCTGCATCTGGCAGATGGTGTCAAGAATGACTTATCTTGCCTTGAATTCCATTGCCTGTAGGTCAGGGGAACTCCAGAAGAAAGTCTCTATAGGGGCCAAATCTTATAATACACTAGGTTTTTATTTCTTTGGGGGATTGTTTGTTTGATTGACTTTGACTGGCAGGCTCAACTGGATGCATCTTAGCACTTAATTTAATGTCACGGCTACCCTGTCTTAAGGACTCTTTGCTCTCTGTAATTTGCTTCCTGTGAGGCTTGGGATTGAGCTCTTTGGGGAAAACAATTGGGGAATTTCTGGTTCTGTTCCCACTTTGAAGTTTTCTGTGCCCCCTGTGCCCACCTCTCTGGCTCCTGGTAGAATCCCTAGTGTGTTACTCCACATCTCAGGGAGTTACCTCTTGTATATACCCAGCTGAACACAGAGCCCCCTCATCTCATCCCCACCCTGCATAATTGCTTATTGTAGTATCCCTCTCCCCCAGAATGCTGGAAGCCCTGTACAGTATGTCATAAGGGGGCTGGAGTACAGTGGGTAGTGTAGCTTACCTTGCATACAGCTGACCTAACTTTGATCCCCAGCATCCCATATGTACCTCATGCCTGCCAAGAATCATCCCTGAGTGCAGAGTTACTAGTAAACCCTGAGCTTTGGAGGGCGTGGTCTCCAAACAAACAACCCTCCCCCAAACAAAAACCCAGAATGTTATAAGATTTGACCCCTCTACAATCTTTTTTTTTAATACTTCAACATTCCTTGAACATAAAGCTCCTCCTTTTAATGCAAGGGTGAAGAGGAGTTGGTGGGGTTCCATGCATCTCATGTGATTGATACAAACACCTCCTCTGTGCTGATGTATTTGTTCATTGATGGTCAGGTTAGAAGAGCAAATGGAAGCCAGGATCTGGCTCAGGCCATATCTATCTACCCACTGACAGGAGGACACTTTCTGGCACCTCTGCTTCCAGTAGGCTCTCTTTGACCTCTTCCACCCATGCCATTCTGGAAGGATGGATGGATGGATGGAAACTTTTCCCAGCTACTTCATAGGATCTTGGGACAAACACACACACACACACACACACACACACACACACACACACACACACAAGCACTCCTGGTCCACACTCACAAGTGACTTGTTTAAGTTGTTTGATATATAGTTTGAATCTTGTAATTAGAGGCTGGATGATATGAGAGGGTTGGAGAAGGCAACATGCAAGGTAGGCAGGCTTTGCCTATGGGATCTCAGGTATCATGTTCACTGTACAGCTCTCTCCTCCAACAAGGTGTTCACTGGTTCAGCTGACTCAGTGAAGAACCAGGGAGCAACACAGGCCAGTGTGTGTGTGTGTGTGTGTGTGTGTGTGTGTGTATGTGTGTGTGTGATTGTGTGTGTGACTATGTGTGTGAGAGAAACAGGGAGGGATGGAAGAGAGAAACATAGGGAAACAAATGCAGAGAAGCAGAGAATAAAAAGGAGAGAGGCATAGAGGAAAGGAAAGTAGAAAAGAACAGAGAGAAAAGAAAGGAGAAAGGAGAGGTAGTAGAGAGTGGGAGAGATGAGAGATAGAGGGAGAGAAGAGAAGAAAGAAGAAAAGGTGAGAGGAAAGGAGAAAGGAGGGAAAATATCAGGAGAGAAAGAGATATGAGGGAGAGAGAATGGAGAAGAGAGAGAAAGAGCTCTGACCCTAGCTAGACCTATTAACCTTCAGCCCTTACCCCTTTCTATGCTCTCCATTAGCAGATTTAGTTATTAAGACAGAAGAAATGGGATCTTCAGAGCGGTGTGGTCCAGGTTGTAAATACTGAGAAAGTCAGTACTTGATTGCAGATGAGGAGTACTTGTGTGTATGTGTGCCCCAAGGCCTTGTGAAGTAGCTGGGAAAACTTTCCATCCATCATCCATCCATCCATCCATCCATCCATCCATCCAGTCACCCACCCAGCCACCCATATATCCATCCATCCATCCATCCATCCATCCATCCATCCATCCATCCATCCATCCATCCATCCAGTCACCCACCCAGCCACCCATTCATCCATCCATCCATCCATCCAACCATCCATCCATCCAGTCACCCACCCAGCCACCCATATATCCATCCATCCATCCATCCATCCATCCATCCATCCATCCATCCATCCATCATCCATCCATCCATCCATCCATCCATCCATCCGTCCATCCGTCCGTCCATTTGTCCATCCAACCAGAGCTCAGAGACAATGAGGTCACACAGATAGAGCAAGGCACTCTGTCCTGCCTCTTTTCACTATGTCCTGTCTCCTCCCAGAATGTATGGCACCAATTTGTGTTGGAAAAGGTGCTATTGAGGAAGCTCATCAAATAGGGCAGGGTTGATCCTCACAGTAGGCAAACATGATCTAGAACAATATTTTTTTTAAATCAGGGAAACCACCCCCACCCCCAGGATATTCGAAGGTGAAATATTGTGTACCTGTTGAGGCCATGGCATAAGACTATCGAGATGACTGGTAGAACAAGTGAGGTACAGGAAGGAGGAAAGATTTAAAGGGCACCATGGTAAGATAAAGGTAGAGAAGCAGTGTTCTAGGTCATAAGATCTATTGCTCCTTATTGGTGTGTGGGAGTTCTGGATGTCTGTGGTCCTGAGGATGGAACCTTACACAGACCAGGTGAGTGTTTTGTCTCTTGAGCCACCTCAAAAAAGACAAATGATCAGTCTTATGTCATAAATGTCACTCTTTTTTATGCCTTTTGGGTCACCTCTGGTGATGCTTAGGGCTTACTTTTGGTTTTGTGCTCAGGATTCTGCTTGGGGAACCATACGGGGTGCTGGGAATCAAACCTAAGCTGTGCTGAGTGCAAGGCAAGTATCTTATGCACCTTGCTATCACTCAGGCCTCTAAATGTCATCCTTTTAAAGTATTCAATCCAATGTTTTAGGGGTGAAAAACACTAGGTGGCACTATTTGAACCTCTTCAGGGGCCCTGGATCTTTGCCTCTCTTCCCAGTCACTCAGCACCTAAGTTCCAATGTCTGCCATGAGTGTAGAGAAATGTTGGTACCAATCCGAGGTAATCTTTGATGGAAGAAGATCTTCATCAGCCTTTTAATTTGTTTTGAAATTTAGGCTATGTGATTTGCAATACAGTGAACATGAATGTTTCAGGGATACAGGGTAGTTACTATACCCCACTCAACACCCTTAATCAGCTTTTATTGGACAAAAAATAAACTCATATAAACTCATCTAGGGGAGCCCGCAGGAATGGAAACCAGCTTGGTTTAGGAGCATCTGAGCTGGGATGGGGGTTAAATGGTAGGTAAGTTGGGGGAAGGAACGCCCTGGATGCAGACCCTGGGAGGGGACAAAGGCGGGGTTGAGGGTGAGGTCCTAAGGGGAGCTCTCAAAAACAGCTGGGTATGGTGGGGAGGGTGGGGGGCCCTAAGACTTACTCCATTCTCCCCTCATTTCCCTGCACCTGGTTCAAGCTGGCTGACATCCTGGAGTCATTTCTGGACGACAGCTCTGCTTAGCTACAAGATGAATAAAAAGAGCTTAGGAGACTGTTCTCTGGTCTCGGAAATATTCTGGAAACTTCCTGAACGTGACCTGTGTGCAAGGCCTGTGAAGGATTCCAAGTAGGACATACTGGGCTGTCCAGTGGACCCTATGGGCCGGAACTTTGAGAGACTCACATTTTCCCACTGCAGTGCTGAGAAGCTCTTGACCTTTTGAAGAACCATGTGGGGGTTTACTCAACTCTGGCTTGAGTGCTCAAGGTTCCAGGTACCTGGGTGCTTGATAGACAAGCTGAGAGGCAGTTTTTCATAATTTTATTTGATTGTTCAAAATGTGGGTATCCTGGGGAGGGAGCTGCTTTGGTCAACTGCATATTGACAGCTGGAGTCCATGACTTTCTGGCTCTTAGGCAGATGGGGGAACCAAGGAAGAATAGAGTGACCTCTCCTCTTCCTTGTCTGGGCAGCATCGTCTTTTATTAGGGAGTCAGATTGCAGCCATGGCCAGTCCATGTTCTCTTTCCCCCATTAAGGAGGAAAAAAATCTCCTTTCCACAAGAAGCTTTGCCTTTTTTTAATCTATGCTTTTGAAAATATTCTCGTGATGATTTTGTAAGGTCAAGACAAGATACCTGTGAGAAAACTGCTACAGCCACATGTATTACCACTAACTACTAGAGTTCAAGAAATGTCTTTGCTGGGGTTAGGTTGAGGGTGGGGCTAATGCATTTGGCATGTGGATGACCTCAATTCATTCCATGACATTGCATATGGTCTTTTGGGTACTGCCAAGAGTCACTCCTGAGCATAGAGCCAGGAATAACCACTGAGCTGAACTGGTCCCAAACAGAAACCAAACCAAAAAAATCGGTCTTAGTTGGCTGATAGCTGTTCTCTTGGTCATCCATTTCCTCTTGAACAGGACCTGGGATCCTTTGATGTTTTCAAATGTAAGAATGGGGAGGGGCAGTCTGAGAGAGAAAGTAGGGAGGAATGCAGACCTCTGTGAGTAGGGAAAGGCTTTGGGTACTAGCGAGGTTCCCCCTTTCTCTAGGAAGACTGAAAATGTGGCAGCCCATTAAATGATGTGTGTGGTAGAAGTAGGAGGACAATTGTTGGGGCTGAAAAGATAGAGAACCCCATCTGTCCTCAGCCTGAAGATCTGCAATGGGAGAAAACCTCAGACATCAACTCTCTCATTTCTTAGCTCAGTAGGGGTCTGGAGACTGACAATGGGAATAGGAAGGGACATAGGACATCTAGATTTTTTGGGTTCCACTATCTTGTCCCTTGTCTCTTACAGTTCCAGGGGATCAATCAGCCCTAGAATAATAGGGATTCAGAGGAATAAGAACCCGGGGTTCCTGTTGACTCTAAAGATCTCAGAGTAGGGTGCCCCATTCACTTGGGATACAAGGAGCTGCTAAGCTGAAAGGACTCAACTCCTTGTTATCCCCCTGTCTCTTGGAGAGAGTTTTCCAGTGTGCTTGCCTTGTTGATTTTCTTTTCTGTTTAGCCCAATGTTAAAGCTGTCTGTGTTGTGGGGGCCACACTCTGCAGTGTTTAGGGCTTTGTGTTCAGGGATCACTCCTAATGGGCTTGGGAGATCATAAGGAGTACCAGGGTAAAATATGGGTTGGTTGCTTGTAGGAAGGTGCTTTACCTACTGTACCATTTCTTTGGTCCCAGCAAAGCAAAGTTTTGAGTATGCTTCCTTGCTCCCTTAAAACGCATGTGATGCATTGTTTGGTGTTCGGCGGGGGTCCTACATTTTCCCATTGGAGCCAACTTTATTGTGGTCTTCTCTGCTGCTCAATTCTCTCTGGGACCCTTAGGCCTTCTTTATATTCCTCCCAAAGAAGAGACCACCTTGATCTCTGTCTTGCTGTTGATCCAGATAATAAAGGATGCACCTGCTAGTTGAAAGGAAATGATCACATTGGACAAGAACTGGGTGCTGAAAGGAGATAAAGTGATGTGCATGATACCTCTTCAGTAACAACATTGCAAACCACAGTATCTAAAAGGGGGAAATAAAAAGAAAAAGAGGGAGAGAGAAAGAAAGAAAGAAAGAAAGAAAGAAAGAAAGAAAGAAAGAAAGAAAGGAAGGAAGGAAGGAAGGAAGGAAGGAAGAAAGAAAGAAATGAAGGAAGGAAGGGAGGAAGGAAGGAAGGAAGGAAGAGAGGAAGGAAGGAAGGAAGGAAGAAAAAGAAAGGAAGGAAGGAAAAGAAAGGAAGGAAAAGAAAGAAAGAAAAAGAAGGGTGGGAGGGAGGGAGGAAGGAAGGAAGGGAGAGAAAGAAAGAAATAAAGAAAAAGAAGGGTGGGAGGGAGGGAGGAAGGAAGGAAGGGAGAGAAAGAAAGAAAGAAAGAAAGAAAGAAAGAAAGAAAGAAAGAAAAAGAAGGGTGGGAGGGATGGAGGAAGGAAGGAAAAGAAAGAAAGAAAGAAAGAAAGAAAGAAAGAAAGAAAGAAAGAAAGAAAGAAAGAAAAAGAAAGAAAGAAAAAGGGGTGGGAGGGAGGAAGGAAGGAAAAGAAAGAAAGAAAGAAAGAAAGAAAGAAAGAAAGAAAGAAAGAAAGAAAGAAAGAAAGAAAGAAAGAAAGAAAGAAAGAAAGAAAGAAAGAAAGAAAGAAAGAAAGAAAGAAAGAAAGAAAGAAGAAATATATTTACCACAGAGGCAGTCAGGGGAGAGTATGGGAGGGAAATTGGGGACATTGATAGTGGGAAACATTTACTAGTGAAGGGTGTTCAACATCCTATGACTGAAACTCAATGATGAACAATTTTGTAACTATATTATAGTGATTCAATAAAATCATTTATACAAAGAAAGAAAAGGAGCAGGTGTCTGTGGGAGAAACTGTCATTTTATGACACCATTCCCCTCCTTATGGATAAACAGAGTGTTATTGTCCCATGAGAGGGCATAGACCTCATCACATCCCCCCACCATAGGTTCATTTATAATTCTGTCCTCGGCACCTGTGATTTTTATGATAGCCTGAGTAAGGGTTTAAGCAGACATCATGTCCTTAATTTGGGGGCCCCCCGGTCCTATGCACTGACCCAGTATGGGTTCTAGAGATCAAGTTGAACTAAGATAAAATCCTAGTCCAGGTGGAAAGGTTAGGATCAGATGTATGGTGGTTGTAGTTTTGAGTGCTTTGTGTTTTATGGCATGCCTATGTCTTATGTCTTACGGGTGTCTACTCTGAGGTGAAACTGGTGGTGGCTTGAGGAAGGTAAGGAGATACAGAGAAGAGAATGTACTTGGAAAAAAGGGAGTCTGAAATGAAAGGGCACTTGCAGCCGAGTCCCAGAAGGGGTGTCAGTGGGAAAGAAGAAAGCCCTCACTGATGGAGTTCAGAAGCCTCCTTGGAGAAGCCTAGTGTATGGCTAGAGGAGGATTTTTGAGTTTTGACCACACCCACTGATGCCCATTGCCTCTTTCTGGTTCTGTGCTCAGCAAGGACCCCTGGTGGTGCTCAGGGGACTGTATATGATATTTGGGTATCAAACTGGGGGTCTGCTGTATGCAAGGCATGCACTATATTAGTTATCTTTTATATCTGGAGGAAGTTTATGGAAATGAACCTTAGGGATTGTCCTCTTTGTTTGGGGCCTCTCCTGTAGGCTCCCAAGACCTATCTGTGGCTCATTCTCTCACTTGCCAACTGTCAACAACTATACCAGTACCTCAAGCCCTTACTTCCTCAGTACTGCTCTGATTTCTGTCCCTCTACTCCAACCAGGGTGTCTAAATTTCTGATTATTCCCTCCAGTTAGAGTTGCTTGCATTCTTCCACATGGAATCTCATTTTGTTATTTCCTGTCCCATATTTTCTAAACTCCCCAGGTCCCTGCTCATTTATTTCCCCATCCTCCCGGTGCTGTTCACAGCGCCGCCCAGTTGGTTATCATCTGCAGATTTAATTAGCGTGGTTGATGGCCCCTTTCTTTCCAGACTGGATACTGTGGGGAGGGACGGGCGGTCCCAGGCAGGCCCGGCTCCGTGGCGGTGTGAGTACAGGGTCACGGCGTGGAATAGCCTGTTTTGGCTGCACGCAGGGAACACGTTCCAAACTGGGCTCCTGCTTCATCAAGAGGAAAAATGCCCCAGGAGCCAGGTTTTTCTGGGAAAACAGGGAGGATGCTGGAAATGAGATTGTACAAACCCCCACCATTCTGATGTCTCTGGCCAGGAGATGCAAGGTCTGTGGGATCTGATAAGGGTGCACTAAGCACCTACTAGGTGCCTGCTATGGTCTGGGAATCTTCCCTGGCTTATCATGCTCTCTCAGTTCACAGATGCTTCTGGATTTTTCTCTTTCTTTTCTACCAGATAGTAAACTGAGGCTCACGGACATGATTGCATCTCTGTTTTTACATAGGAATAGGTACAAAGCTGGGATGTCTCTGAGTTCTTCCTGTTATATCCTTGCTTCTTAGAAACCTCCTGGACTCTAGTTCACTCTCTATGAATGGATTATTTTATTTTATTTTTTGATAAAGGGGCCTTCCTAACCATTCTAGGCCTACTGGGTGGTTGGATAAGTGCTTGTTCTGAGGATGTGGTATTACTCAGGCAGTGGTAAGGTTTTTTAGGGCCATACAATTGTACTTGGGGGTTTCCAAGGATACACTTGGTGGTGTTTGGGAGATAACATAGCTCTGGGAATCAAACCAAGGTCATCTATGTGCATGGCATGAGTCTAAATCCCTCCATGGACTTCAAATTTTCTTAGTTTTCTTGGCAGGTGAGCTAATTCTGGATATTGTTATGCAAGTCTGCAAAATTAGCAAATTTGTGTTTTATCATCAGAGCAATTGATTTTTTTCCTGGGTGATCCTGATCTGGATTCTTTGTGTGAATTTAATAGACTTTATTCATAAGCCAATTTAAGTTTGATCTTAACATCTTTCAAATATGAGACTAGTTGGATAGGTGACTGGGATGACCATCACTGGCTTTTATGTTTAATCAAAGGATTGGACCATCTACAGGCAGCACAGTTGTTTTCAATGTCTATTTGGAAGGGCCTAAATCCTAAAGCACTTATTCTCTTTCCTTGAAGAAGTTGTGAATTCCAGGAAGGATACTTTTCCTTTGTGGGACCTCCCAGTACATTGGACATGGTTTGTTTCCCTACCTCTACTCATTGTTGAGTAGTCATTGTGATAATCAAAGTGCTCACTTACTTCCAAAGGCAGTGGTACAAGTGCTGTGATTTCAAGAAAGGTCACACACAGACTGTCTGAGAACCAATGAAGTATGGGTGGTAAGCTGGGGGAACTCTGGTCTCCAAAAACCAACTGGGGAAATCCCTTGAGAAAAATGGTTTGAAGAGAGCTAGAGTTACAAAGGTTGTAACTGGGGTTGAAGATTTTGTTGGGCAATCTATGTAAGCTCTCTGCCATGAGGGATTAATGGCCTTTCAAATGAAGTACCAGGGCCTGGCTTTCAAGAAAACTTCCTCTTCTGACCCGGAGAAGGCTACATCAACACCTAGGAGGTTTTAGTTTCTCTCTCTCTTTTTTTAATTTGGCTTTTGGGTCACACCTGGCAGCGCTCAGGGGTTCCTCCTGGCTCTATGCTCAGAAATCACTCCTGGCAGGCCTGGGGGACCATATGGGATGATGGGATTTGAACCACCGTTCTTCTGCATGCAAGGTAAATGCCTTACCTCCACACTATCTCTCCAGCCCCTTTCTTTAGTCTCTTAAGTATAACCTACACCAACCCTGGAGCAGGTGGTCAGATGCTGCTTGCTGGTTGCTTTCCTTGGTCTCACTGGAGATTGGGACTAAGTCCCAACTTGAGATCCATTTAAAAGGTGTCATTCTCTGAGCATTCCATTCCCAGGGAGACTCTTGTTATTCATTTGTTTATTTTGATTTTGGGCTACAAATAGCAGGGATCAAGGCTTTCCTCTGGTACTGTGCTCAGAAATCACTCCTGGTAGTGTGTGTGGAAACCATATGGGATACTAGTGATTGAATCCAGCTCGATTGAGTACAAGGCAAGCACTTTACTATTTCTCTGGTCCTTATTATATATATTTTTTATCTCATGGAAGATAGAATAAGCCCTGTTGAATGCGTAGGTTGATTCCTCAAGATTATTAGAGTGAAAACCAACAAAAACAGCATGGTGGCCTTTGAGGTCAGCACAGGCCACTCCACCCTCCAGCTCCCAGCTTCCTCTCTTTCGCAGGTAGACTGGTGTCTCCATAGGCTGCACTCACATCTCTTTGCATTTTTCTTACCATGTTACTTTTTTGTTTTGTATGGTCCACTCTGTACACATAAATCTCATCCTGCCATGTTCAAAGTACAACTAAATTCCCTCTCCTTCATGGTGTGATTTCTCACTGGAATTAGCTCTTCCACTGACTTCTTTTATCAGTGAGCCTTCTCGGTTGTACTGACAGGACACCCCACTTAAAATGGCTTCAACAACAAAGAGAGTTCACAAGCTCATTTGATCAGGAAGTCCATAGTGGGTCTGGTGAGAGTTGATACAGCAGCTCCAATGATATCCCCAAAGACTCTCTTATGTCTCCATCTTAATGCTCTGATGTTTGCTGGTTCCACTTCATTCTCTATTTTCTCAACAGTCCCAGGACTGACTCAGATCCCCTTTATGAGGCAAATTGACCGCCACTTTACTCTCCAGGGTGAGAACACTACTTTCTCCAGGAACCCTGGCCAACCTTGTCTCACATCACATTGGTTGGAACTACTTTACAAACATTGTCCGGAACCAATTGTTGTGGCCCAGGAGAGGGAAAGGCCGGCTAGCTCCAGCTATTGGGTGGGTCCCTGGATTTGCGGCTGGTGGGGTCCATTTTACTGAAAACATCTGGCTGAGATCCAGGAATTGTGTTTCTCTTGGAGCAAAATCTGGCAATTATTGATGAGTGAAATGGGAGACACCAAACAAGTGAGCATTCATTAGGTGTCCCATTCATTTGGACATGAATCTCCCCAGTGGTGATATAGTTCATCTGTCTTGGGTGCTAGGTATCATTTATCTGCTTTCTAAAGAGCTGGAAAGCCATTAGCTGCCTTGATAGTTTCTTTTCCTTCTGTAGGCCCTTAGTTTTCAGAACATTGCTGAGCACACTACTGTTGCCCATAAATCCTTGTTGAACTAAAGTATGTTGAGATTATTGAGTCAGAAGCAAAAAGAAATATTCTGTAGAAAAAAGACAAGTTATTGCTAGGAGAAGACAATGGCTTCTCTTATTAATAACATGAAGGTTTTATTGAAAGGTCTCAAGGAGGGAAGAAAAATATCAACATTAAAGAATCACATCCTGTTTTTTGGGAGGCCACATCATGCAGTGCTCCAGTGTTAGTCCTGGCTCTGGAATCATTACTGACAGTGCCCATATGGAATGCCAATATGTGATCAAACCCAAGTTGATCTCTGCAAGGCAAGTGTTTTCCCTGTTGTTCTTATCTTTCCAGTAGAATCACATTCATTTTGAGTTAGAGGGCATATTAGATGCAGGAGCATTTATAAAGGAAATTGTAGAGATTAAAGACATTTTAAAGGAACAATATCTGGCTGTATTTGGGGGCTACTCCTGACTTTGTAGTACTCAGAGATCACTCTGATCAGTGTGTAGGGGGTCTTGAGATCTGTGAGGGATCTGAGAATTGAACCCAGGGCCTCACATATGCAAGGAAAGTGTTCTATCATGCAGCTATTTCACTGGCCCTTTGATGGACTGTTTAAAAACCTGTAAGTGATTCTGAGTGTGATACTTTTTTATATGGGTCCAAGAAATGAAAGTTAGGAAGGAAATATGAGGCATTCTTGTCCTGAGATTTGAGGGACCTTTGAGTAGGGATGGCTCTTTGTTCATTCATAGAGTGTCTCTATGATTTATTGTCCAATCTGAGCATATTTTGGAGGGTTATTTTTCGGGGGGAAGGCTATAATGTAAAACTGGATGGGAAGATAAAGCAAGATAAATAAATTGAGATTGTTCCAACCCAACCAGGAACCATCACTCATCCTTAAGAATCTGTCAAAAGTCCACAAACAGGGAACTCAAGACTCTAAGCAGGTAACTCTGGGTCTACCACTTGCACCTGCCTCCATTCCTCTGCCCTCCTACAGACTTTGAGTGTCTTCAGGCAGGGAGGGGATATTGTACACAATGCTGAGAATAGGCTGTCTGCAGTATCTGATTCCACTTGAAAGATGCTGACTGTCCAAAATAGTTTTCCTTTGATGAAAAGGAAAGGGTCTTCTTTTGGTCTTTTCTCAGGGTTTATCTTTAAATTTGGATTTTATTTGGGGCCTGGTTATGGGTACCTGTAGGCTACTTTCCACATCCTTCTTTCTTGGTTTAGGAAAGGCTTAATTTTTTCTGCCAACATCTTTATGGCTGATGTGTACTCAAGATGAATAGATATTATTGCCTTCTGGATTCTATTCAGTTGGTGACTTCCTATATTGTAAGTTCCCTATTACAATATTCTCTGGTAGGTTTACCCTCCATGGTCAGGTTAATGCCAGAAATAATCTTGTCATGATTAGCTATGCTATGGTTCTTCTTGGATGGGACTCAAAAGGCATGATAGATTCACTTTTGAAGTCAAGGGCAAGTGTTATGTGAATCAAGGGGTGAGGGCCTGTTCTTCACTCTGGATCTGGTAGGAGTTGGATAGTAGCTGCTTCAAACTTGAAATTACAAAATCAACAATAAACACGGCCCAAGAGATATTACAGAGTTCTTGCCTTGCACAAAGCTGATCCAAGTTCAATCCTCAGCACCCCATACATATGTCCCCCTCCCAAGTACCACTATAAGTGATTCCTAAGTGCAGAGCCAGAAGCAAACTCTGAGTACAATTGTGTGTGGTCTCTAAACAAATAAAGCAAAGCAAATCTAAACACAATTAAAAAATCAAATAAGCAAAAGACCTAGCCGTTATAGTTTGTAAAATACTTTAATGCATACAAACTCATCTGATCCATAGAGACCAAAGACAAAGCATGGGCTTTTTGTAGTTTGTTGATTAAATTAATTATGAAGGCCTATGGATGAGTTTGAATGGTGGATGAATGGAGGGACTTTTCTCTGCCACATGGCTCCACCTTCTCCAACCGGCTGGTCATCAGGTTCAGGAGGACGGCGGGCAGAAATCTCACTCACAAGCAGTCTCCAGGAAATATCAGCTTTATTCAGGCCCTGGTCAACATGTGTGGTCTATAATCATAAACTTATTTAAGCATGATCTTAGCTTGCCCTGCGTCTTAACTTCTTTCAGTCATGTCTCCTCCTGCTATTTTCCCATCCAGGCAAATTCAAATTCCCCCTTGTGCCCCTGAGGCCACACCTTTATAATCACCTTTATAATCTCCTCCAGACTCCTCCCATTCCTGGGAGGGTCTAGCAGGTAAAGTCACATGTAAATCTGCCCAAGACCCCTCCCAGGAATGGGAGGGTCTAGTAGCTCAGGTTACACCAAGAATGTGGGGTAACATCTGCCCCTCCCTGAAATAAAAATGAAGCTTTTGTAATCCTGACTCTGCCTTTAGCCAAAGGCGGGTAATATTTCCATAGCAACACATTTTAAAATGTGAAATAACATATCAGCCCATTTTAAAAACATAACTTCTGCAAAGTACACCATACACCTACAACTTAAATTTTTTTCAATGCTTTCTACCAAGCACTATTTTGGAACTTCTTTTTTGTTCCTATACCTTTAACCTATTTTTGGGAACTTTTTGTTCCTATTAACCTTCCCTACACACAAGCACAAAAGCATAAATACAGAACATACATTTTGAAAACAGACTAATACATTAAAATACACAGTAAAACATTTTGCAATTGAAAATATTAACTGTGGAAAACTATAAAACACATTTAAATAGGCGAGAACCTGACTTAATTAATAGATATACCTGAAGCAAAGTTAGATGCAGGTGGTTATAAACTTTTTAAACTTTCAGTTGGGCTTTACTGTATCTCCCTTTTTAAATAATTTTTATACTACTTCCTAATATTATACCATCACCAACACCAACTGTGTAGACTATGTGTAAAATCGGTGTCCTTTCCATATTATTCCTTCACCTAAAACCATTAGTGTAGATGCTGGTCTTTTCCCATGCTGCATGTCCACGTGGCTTTATCGGAGCAGAGCAGAGCCGAGTGGAGTTGCATGTGTAGTCGCTTCTGACCTGATCAGGAGCTTTCATTCATTTATATTAAGGGAGGGCAGATTGGCCCCACCCCCCATTCTTCCAGTGTAACTTGATCTTACCTGCTAGATCCTTCCATTCCTGGGAAAGGTCTTGCTACGTGTAACTTTACCTGCATGACCCTACCATTCCTGGGAGGGGTCTTGGGAAGGTTAGATAAGGCCTTTGACCGGAAGGGCAAGGGGGATTTGCCTAGTTGGAGGTCAGATGAGAGATGGCTGAAAGAAACTAAGACATGGGCAAGCTAAGGATGGCATATGCTTAAATAGGTTTATGATATAGGCCACAGATGTTGTCCAGGGCAAATAAAGATGTTATCTCTCTGGAAGCCTGCCTGTGAGTGAGGTTTATACCTGCCACTCTCCTGGACCAGATACCCGTCGGCTGAAGGGGGTTGCAGAGCTGTGTAGCCTTGGATGGCAGAGAAAGGTCCCTACATCCATCCACCAACATCCAAGCCCATCCAAAGGGCTGTAAGACTACAGTAGTTCTTTCTTTTTGGCCACTCATGATGATGCTCAGGGGTCACTCATGGCTATGTGCTCAGAAATGACTCCTGGCTTGGGGGACTATGTAGGGTGCTGGGGATTGAACCCAGGTCTGTCCTGGGTCAGCCATGTGCAAGACAAACACCATACCACTGCGCTATTGCTTTGGCCCCATGGACTTTTGTAGTTCTTTTTTTTTTTTTTTTTTTTTGGTTTTTGGGCCACACCCGGCGGTGCTCAGGGGTTACTCCTGGCTGTCGGCTCAGAAATAGCTCCTGGCAGGCACGGGGGACCATATGGGACACCGGGATTCAAACCAACCACCTTTGGTCCTGGATCGGCTGCTTGCAAGGCAAACGCCGCTGTGCTATCTCTCCGGGCCCGGACTTTTGTAGTTCTTAAGTGACCTAACACAGTAAATGACATGGTTGAGTAAATAATGGTTAATAGAAGTTGCTCTTTTTGTTTGTTTTGATTTTGGGGCCATACTCAGCAGTACTTTGGAAGTACTTTGGACTTATTCCTGGCTTCTGTGTTCAATTTATACTTAGTGGATCATATGCAATGCCAGGGATCAAACTCGGGTCAGTTGCATGCAAGGCAAGTACCTCACCTACTGCACTATCTCTCCATTCCCACAAGTGGCTTTCTAAATGAAAAATATCACTTTTCTTCAACACAAAACAGGAATAAAAGTGAAGCTTTTTAAAAAAAATTGTGAACCTTTTTTTTTAAATCTAGTTGGGATATAATTAATGTGTTCCAAGATGTGCCCTTCAAAGTGTTTAAAATTTCTCCTGTTAAGGGTTGACATTTAGATGCCCATGTGAAGCTCTCATCATAATTAAGATAAATTATCTGTCACCTTTCGCTGATTTCATGTGTCCCTTTAAGCCGTCTCTCCTTCCCTTCTCCCGATGAAGCTATTAAAATTGCTGCCACCATTTTAACTTTTCTCATGAGTTTCAAGAGCGTTGGTGATTTGACAAAAATGGTTCAGCTGTGACAGCCAGGAATCTGAGGCTGGATCGTTCTATGACTAAACCCACATAGTGGGCACACACCAACCTATTTCTTTGGTGGAATATTTGAAGCGCAGTGTACACTTTTCCCTACACCATTGCTGAATCCCCATAAGGTACTCCTTCCAGAATGCCATGCTATCCTTCCATGCAACAGCATTTCAGGATTGGACAGGGAGGAGGTTCTCTCAGATCCTGAAGTTTCAAGGGATATGATGCCTCAGTTTCCCTGGAATGCATCTCATGGTTTGATCTCTATCTGGGCCTCAAGCAGAGGTTTCGAGGTGGTTTTACTGGGAACATCTTGCTTGGGGAAAGACTGGGAACAGAACATGACATCATCTCTTTGGGGCCTCAGTTCATTTTGGTAGCTAATGTAAGGGATTCTGCCAGGCATTTTGAAGACTGTTCTTCCAACTATCTGTGATGATTGCTTGCTTTGGAAAATATATGACAAGCAAGATGAGAGAGAAAGAGAAGGAGGGAGAAAGGGGGGGGAGACTAAGTGACTGAGCATATACTTTGAGTACAGGAGTCCTGGATTTGATCCCCAGCAGTGGTCTCCCAATACCACCAGAAATAACCCACCCCAAACACAAAACTGTGAGTTGCCCTTGAGGACTTCTGGGTATGGGCACAATCAAAGGAAAAAAAAACATGAAAAGAATTGTTGAGTTTTCTTTTCTAGAGAATCCTGGTTGGGTACCAGGTAAGACCTTTGATACACAAGGGTACTGAGGGAGGGGCTAGAGCAATCACACAGTGGGTAAGGCATTTGTAGGGGCCCACCTGGGTTTATCCACAACATCCCATATGGTACCTGAGCCTGCCAAGAGCGATTTCTGAGTGGAGAGCTAGGAGTAACCCCTAAGTGCTGCCAGGTGTCCCCCACTAAAAAAAAACGGTATTTGAGGGTTTGAGATGGGGCTCAATGAGTTAAAAAAAACAACACTAAGAGACCTGGGTGGAACCAATGCAAGAGGGGCTTGAATCATGCCTCAGTTTACCCATCAACTCCTTGTCTTTTGTGAAAAGTGGAAAAGTCCTTTAGGCAAAACCAGTCCCACTGCTCCTCCACTCCCTGCTTTCTGGTCCTAGGTTCTGATACATCTCTTTTTGCCATCAATGATCAATCCTCACCTGGGCATGGAGAGGCAAGTCTCCTATCTTTTAGAAGAGTGAGATTGCTTTGTTCCTTCTCTGTACTAACCCTCAACTCTCAGTGTCCAGGTAGAATCCCTGGAGACAGGTTGGAAGAGACTGCTTAAGGGAACTAAGATATAAGTCTTAAAAAGATCTGGTAGACTATGGTGCATCTCGAATGGAGTAACTGGGATTCACTTTAATCTTTTTCACTGCTTGTACTCACTTCAAATCTTTGGCCACACTCCCCCAGCCCCATTTTGGTGTGTGTTGGTGGAATCAGCTCATGAGTTCAGCCAGCCCCCTAGTAGAATCCTTTAGCTGCGTGACCATCAACCAACCATCATGGCCTGAGAAAATGGGAGACCCTTTTCCTATTTTTTTCTTTTTATTCCCTAATGATGTGGGTTGGTGCCCCCCATGGGAATTCTGTTTCCCTACCATCACCGCCTCTATGCTCATGTCCTCCACCCTCCTTCTGACAGTCCTGTTCCTGGTCCACTATGTGCTGCAGCTGATGTTCTCGGCTCACAGCGGGGCCTGGGCCCAAAGTACATGCAGGCGTGTGGAGTCATCGTGGAGGGGTCTTGGCAGGGATGACTGGGAAAGTGGCTTGTGAAGTATCAGTTTCCTGCATTTGGCTGGGGCTGCCGCCTATTCATTCTCATCTCTCTGTAGGGAATATGTGGTCTTGGGAAGCCACATGTAATCTTTGGATAATGGCAAGAGTAAACAGCATGAATGACCTCCCAAGGAAGAGTCTCTAGTCTCTGGTCCCTATAGGGGGCCATGAGCAGTGATGATAGCATGTCAGAGAAGTGTGCACCTCTCCTGACAAGCTATCTTCCCATCCTTCACTATTTAATTCCCTTTAAAAGGAGGGGTGGTGCAGGATTACCTTGAGCTGGTACTTTTAGGGAGGGGCAATGTCTTGGCATAGAGGTACAACCTCAGAGTTTTTGTTGTGATCCCAAGAATGAGTTTGAGCTTATGCATGAGGCCAACAGTGAAGGAGGAAATCCCTCTACTACACTGAGGACGGGATTTCGGATTGAAATGGGGAAGCCCTTCTACAAGGTCTTCATAGTATTTCTGATTTGGGGACTTGAATTATTTTAGAGGATGATATGAGAAAAGATCTGAAGTGATCCTTATGGGATGGGTGGATTTTTATTCTGCTGGCCAAAAGTTACCAATTGTTTTCTGGGTCATGGATGTCAGTTTTGGTCATTGAACATGAGGTAAATAGTCTATTGTAGTTTGTTACTCATGATGGACTCATCATTGTTGGTTCTATTGGTTCCCTAGTTTTGTTTCTTCATTTATTGCAGATGAGAGAGAGTATCTGGTTGCTGTCCTTCTCCCTCTTATTCATCTAACATGATATCCTCCAGTTTTATCCAACTTATAATGGACAGCCAGATTTCATTTTTTCTTCAGTTGCATTGTATTCTATTGTGTATATAAACTAAGCTTCCTTTTTTCAGCCATACCCAGTGATGCTCAGGGGTTACTCCTGGCTATGTACTCAGAAATCACTCCTGGCTTGGGGGGATCATATGGGATGTTGGTCCATCCTAGGCGAGCGCGCGCAAGGCAGATGCTTTACCGCTTGCACCATCGCTCTGGCCCCTAGACTAAACTTTCTTTATCCATTTGTTGCTGGGCGTGTTGGGTGGTTTCTACAACCTGATTACAGTACTTCACTTTGTAGAAATTAATCTATATTTTCAAACTTATTTATTTTTTTGGTGTGTGTTTTCAGGATAGATGTTAAGAAGTGGGATTGCTGGGTCAGAGAGAAGCTCTAGCTTACTCTTTTGAGAAGTCTCCATACTTCTTTCCCTAGAGGATATTTCATAACTATTGCCCCTAGAATAGTTGTACCTCCAAAATGGATGTTTGTGCTTTATTAGGGAAAACTTTGTGCAGATTCTCCTTTATTTGATGATTATCTTCAAATGATAAGTTTCATCTGATTTTACCTGAACTTGATTTTAGTTTCCTGATGAGAATGGAAGTCATATCCTGGTGTCCCTTCCCTCCCAAATGATATTGATATACCTATTTCCAAGTACCATTTCTTTTGACTTCTATGCCTAATCTCTGCTAGCTTATATAAATTTTGTGTTGTTCTCATAAAGTCATGCTTTCAAACTGTCCTCAAGTTCAGAGGATTCCTTTATTACTGTGCACCTGACAGATATAGACATTTTAAAAGTTCGAGGCAATAAACTGACCCAGAATTGCTTATTCACAATTTTAATTTATTTGGTTTTCCTGAGTTTTACTGTCAGGGAATTCATGAGGACCTATTGTGGGTTAAGGAACACAAATAGAATGCCAACAGCAAGCAGGCTTCTCTTGAATGACTCAAGAATGACTGATATTATTAAAGTACCCAAATCCCTTGTAGCAGGAACTTTAGTTCTGGATTAATTTCACTTTCCTGAAAAGCTCCTAATTCTTCTTATTCAAATCTTTTTGCTCTTTGCCAAATAATTTTTTAACAAAATTATTTAGTTATGGGGCCAGAGAGATAGAATAGTGGGTAGGGAGTCTACCTTGTATGTGGCCAACCCAGGTTTATTCTATGGTATTACATATGGTTCCCTGAGCACTGGCAGGAGTAATCCCTGAGCACAGAGCTGGAGTATACCCTGAACACCACCAGATGTTGCCCAGAACTAAAACAACAACAAAATTTTAATTAAGTGAATTTATTTATTTACCATAATTTACAATGCTGTTGATATCAGTTTTAGGCATCTTGTGTTCCAGCTCCAAAACCACCACCAATGTCAGCATCTTTTTACCAATGGAAAAATATTGTTTAACGATACTACTGGTTTAGCTTTGTACAAGCTATTTAAAATTATTCTACCCTGATTTTCTCAACTCTAAAACAAAAAGAGCAATCAGTTCTGTCTGTGTAAAAAGTAAATTCTGAGAGTGGAGGCACCTACAGACAAACCTCACTCCTTTCTGGCTTGTGAGATGCACCCAAAAATGTGCATTATAACTTTTATGATTTCCTCCAAATTTTTAAACTCTAAATTCTATGAGACTTTCATATCACAGTTTATTCTTCTTGTAAAATCTTTGTTTAATCTTTGCTCTTCCTTATAAATCAGAAATGTCTATCCCTGAAGTAGAGATAAGTTCTGGATGTTTAAATGGCTAGATATTTTGTATATAACAACATGTCTGTTTGTTTCTCTATTTTAATTTAAAAATCATAGAAATGCCAGTTTCTTCCATGGAGAGCATCATAAAAATATTTGTTTTCTTAAAGTTTGTTTATACATGGATGGATATGGAGATTATTATGCTGAGTGAAATGAGTCAGAGGGAAAGGGCCATAGTATAATTTCACTCATCTGTGGGATAAAAATAGGGGCCAGAGCGGTGGCACAAGGTGTTTGCCTTGTGTGCACCGCTAGCCTAGGATGGACCGTGATTCGATCCCCTGCGTCCCCCAAGCCAGGAGCAATTTCTGAGAGCATAGCTAGAAATAACCCCTGAGCATCACCGGGTGTGGCTGAAAAAAAAAACAAAACAAAAATAAAAAAGAAAAAGAAAGACAGTATGGTAATAATATCCAGAGACAATAGAGAGGAGGATCAGGAGGACCAGTCATGGTAAGAAGCTTGCCATAAAGAGCAGTGAGTCCTATTAGAGTAGAGAAGGGTCCATTATGACAATGCTTGGAACTGATCACTCTGGACAAGAACTGGGTGCTGAAAGGGGATAAAATGGCATACCTACTACCATTTCATTAACAATAGTAAAAACCACAGTGTCAAAAAGGAGAGAGATGGAGAAAGAGAAAGAGGAAGGAAGGAAGGAAGGAAGGAAGGAAGGAAGGAAGGAAGGAAGGAAGGAAGGAAGGAAGGAAGGAAAGAGAGAGGGAGAGAGGCAGGAAGGGGAAAGAAGGAAGGGAGGAGAAAGGGAGGAAGGAAAGAAGAAAGGAAGGAAGAAAGGAAGGAAGGAAGGGAAGAGAGAGGGAGAGAGGCAGGAAGGGGAAAGAAGGAAGGGAGGAGAAAGGGAGGAAGGAAGGAAGAAAGGAAGGAAGGAAGGAAGGAAGGAAGGAAGGAAGGAAGGAAGGAAGGAAGAGAAAAGTGCCTGCACCAGAGGCAGGAGTAGGTGGAGTAGCTGGGAGGGAAACTGGGGACATTGGTGATGGGAAATATGCACTGGTGAAGGGTGTTGTACATTCTAAGACAGAAACTCAATCATGAATAGTTCTGTAACCATGGTGCTTAAATAAACTAATTATAAAAAGAATCTAAGTTCTCCAAACCATAAAAATGAAAGAAATATTTTGTTTTCTTATATGTCATTTCAAAAACATGCAAGCACCTTGTCAGTGTACTTTGGTGGAGGAATCAATCGCTTTGACTTTTCTCCAAGTTTTTTAAATGACATAAAATGGTTCCTACAATTTATTTATTTATATTTTGCAAAGCTCAGGGACTACCCTGTGTGCTCAGGGGTCACTCCTCGTGTTGCTCAAGGGACCACGTAGTGCCAGAGATTAAACTGAGTTCAGCTGGGTGTCAGGAAAATACCTTAACCTCTGTAAAATGTCCTCAGCCAGATGATTTCTAATATCAACTTCAACAAATGAAGACCAGAGGGGACTTTGGGAATCTTAGAATAAAAACTGTTCTTTGTTGATGAAATTGAGGAATGGTTTTCAAATGGGACAAAGATGCTGGGGAAATGACTCAAAGGCCTGAGAACATGTTTAAACTTCTGGATGTTTGAGTTTGATCCCCAACACTACACTGGGTGTTGCCTTCCCCACAAATGGTTACCTGCTCACCCTTCATCCTCTTTCATGACATAGGAGTTCCCTACTTCAGGAAAATTCATGGTACCCTCACACTGCATGTATTGTGAAGGAGTTAATTCAGAAATGTTTTTGCCAACAGGAAGACGTTTGAAAGTTTTTATTTTTTTATTTTTTATGACTTAAGGAAAAAAGCCCAATTTGTGATTGGGCCACGTGTTAATGTTATCTTAAGCTTTATGTGTTATTTGGGTAGGTGATTTTTGGGTCTGGGAATGCTAAAAATTATTTTTCCATATAAGAGCATGGCAATTGCTTCTTTGTTTTACATCATGTCAGCTCATAAATGTTTTTGTGGGAATGCTTTACTTTCAGATATCTAGAGAAACCTATACACTCAGTCATTCAATTTGAATATCCATTATTCTGGCTTTCTGAAACAAATGGGTCTGATCTAATTGGACCCATTTCCTACTCTGACCCTCAGTGGCTTTGCTCAGAGGTAAATGCCTTGTGGGCCAGCATTCTGGAATAATTCACAGTAGACTTTTAAGTGATTCTCACCAGGCACTTGATAAAGACATTTACTGTCAGTCTGTTGTTATCTCTGTGAGCATGTGTTTTTGATCATCTTTGCAGGTAGTTTTAGAAAATTCACAAAAGGGTTTTCACTTTATTTGGTCTTTCACTCTTTAGTGATGAAATTAACATCAAAAAGTATTTTTTTCTGTTCTGAAAAAAAATAGGTTTTATTTGAAGAAGAGAAATTAATGGCTCTATGCTTTAAAAAAAATCAGACCATGTTTTATGTAAGACAGATAAACTAGTTTTTAATGGATTGCTGAAGCATTAAGATCTGACTTGCATATATTCCTTGATAGTATTGCGTTCCTTTTCATTTTTGGGTGAAATAAATTCACTTGTTTTGGGATTTCCCATCCAGGCTACCAATCAACTTGTAAAGAGATAATGCTTTAATAGTATATATATGGATAATGTCATTTGAAGTATATTATTCTTTATGTCAGATTATAATTGGGAATAACACAACCAAACACTAGGACAGAGATGCCAACTTCATAATGAAATGGTGTGAAGGGAGACAGTTTCAGGCTGTTGGCTGGAGGTGAGTGGAGATAAACAGACTATTAATGAGTGTGGCCTGGGATTTCTGTGAGACTCACTCACTGCCTACATTTCAAATCTTCAACACAATTGTTTAAACTTTTCCTCTGACACCTTCAAACCTCCAGGAACCATCAAAGGAAATCCTCACCGTTAGCATTTTTTTTTAAAAAATAATACCTTCATTTAAGCACCATGATTTCAAACATGTTTGTAGTTGGGTTTTAGTTATAGGACAGAACATTCCTCTTTCACAGGGCAACCTTCCCAGGATCAATGATCACCATCTGTCTCCTCCTCCACCTCTTGCCTGTATTCAAGACAGGCATTCTACTTCTTTCACTCACTACTATTGTCCTGATAGTTGTTAGTATATATATTTCTCTAACTGCACTCACCACTTTTTGTGGTAAACTTCAGCATTTTGAGACCATTTCTGGTCAAGAATAAATGAGTAAATAGGGGATATATATGAGGGATCTGGCCTCAGTAAAGCTTCAAGAGCAGAATCAGAAGGTGAAGAAAACACAGGTCTGGGCTTTAGAGAGTAAGGTTAGGGCGATTTGGAGGCCAGGCATTTCTGCTTCATCCTAATATTTCCTTTTCTTTCTTTTTTGTACCTTTCTTACAGAGTAAAAGCCATGGAGCCATCTTTGTCCGGATTCATGCCCCATGGCAGGTGCTGGCCAGAGAGGCTGAATTCTTGAAGATCAAAGTCCCCACCAAGAAAGTAAGGACATGTATCTCCTGGCCTTCTTGGCTCTCCCAGGGTGAATGGGATCAAAGAATTTGGGAACAAGGGTGGGTGGGACCCAGCAAAGACTTACAAAAAGAAATGAACACAAAGTTGTTCTAGTTTTTAAAATTCAAGTATTTCAAGGACCAGAAAGATAGTAGAGTGCTTGTCTCGCAAATGGATGAATTGGATTTGATCTCCAGCACCACATGTGGTCTCTATACTGCTAGAAGTAGTCCTGAGCATAGCCAGGTGAAGCCCCCAAACCTAAGTAAATGAATAGACAAAAGCATGTATTTTAGGGGACAGAAGTTCTGTTTGTAACCATTTGAGGCATCTCTAGGATAAGCTCTAGGGCAAATGTCACTCTAGTTTAACTAGGAGAGATACCTGCTTCTTCTTTTTGAGCCACACCCTGTTATGATCAGGGGTACTCCTGGCTATGCGCTCAGAAATTGCTCCTGGCTCAGGGGATCATATGGGACGCTGGGGGATCAAACCAAGGTCCATCCTAGATTGGCCACGTGCAAGGCAAAAAGCCCTACGCTGTGCTATTGCTCTGGCCCCAATACCTGCCTTTCTTTGTCTGACTGTCTGATTTGCAATAGTGTCAGTTTACATATAGTAGCCTAGCTTTGCAATGGATATCATATGTGCTGCCTTCTGGACTGTTGCTAGTATCATTAACTTTAGTGACACCGTCTCCACTGCCTATGGCATCAATAGAGTTAAAAATACCATGTTGGTTTATATTTCTTCCTCCCTCCCCTCCCTCCCTCCGTCCCTCCCTCCCTCCCTCCCTCCGTCCCCTCCCTCCCTCCCTCCCTCTCTCCCTCTCTTCCTCCCTCCCTCCCTTCCTTCCTCTCCTTCCTCCCTTCCCTCCCTCCCTTCTCTTCATCCTTCCTTCCTTCCTTCCTTCCTTCCTTCCTTCCTTCCTTCCTTCCTTCCTTCCTTCCTTCCTTCCTTCCTTCCTTCCTTCCTTCCTTCCCTTTCGTCACACTGGCAATACTCAGGGGTTACTCCTGGCTCTTGCTCTGGAAGGTTCTGGGGACCATATAGGCTGCTTAGGTTCCATCCTGGGTTGTCCATGTGCAAGGAAAATGCCCTACACTGTGCTATCACTCCAGCCCTAGTTGATGGTATTTCTGACACTAACCCCATCTCTACCCTAACACCTGCTGCTCCAGCCAGAACCGCTCATCAAATATCATCATGTGAAATATCATCCCCAAAAACCATCCCCTTGTGAAGGATCAAGTTTCTGGTATCTGTTCCAAAGACTTAATAAGATTGATAAGACATTCCTGGAAAATACACAAGTGTCTGTTATAAAATGAATAAATTTGGACATGAATAGTTTCCCTAAACACTTATCCCACCAGGATCAGAGATATAGTTCAGGGGTTAAGATACTTGTATCTTATTCTTATATGGTTCCCTTAGCATCACTAGTAGTGATACTTGATCACCGAACCAGGAGTAAGTTCTGAGCATGGCTGGATGTGGCCTTCCAAGCAAACAAAACCCTTAACAAATAATTTCAGCCAAAGGCCCATGTTTTGGGGCCATATTTTGAGTATCCTGGCTTCACAAGGAACGCTTGATGATCTTCAACTACTCTACTGTGTTCTTTGAATCTTCATGTGAGACACCTCTCCTGCCCATGCCTGCTGTGCTCACTAATCTTTGTGCTATTCCTCCTTCTCTGAAGTTCTCCCCATGGTCTGAATATATGACACGTCTTAACTTTGGACAGAATCTTCTACTTCACTTCATTGGTGCCTTAACCTGGTTAATCTTTTTATTTCATTTTCTTTGATCTTCTTAACTTCAGGATATCTATATATAGAGTGTCTTCTTTTTTGTTTATGTGATCATAATATCGAATACCCTCTTAATCTCATTCTATTGATATCTTATTACTTGATAACTGATCCTTGGGAAAAAAGTGAGCAAGACTCAAGAATCTTATATATCCCTTATATGCTTTTACTACCATCTCTTAGTCTCCCACTCTGTTCTTGAAATATACTACCATCTTTCTTTCTCTAGCTCATTCTTCTCATCCCTAGACTATTCTCCTAAAAAGGCCTTCCCCTGTCTCTCTGGTCTCTTCTATGTAATTAAAAATTATTATTTTATTTTTACATTTTTGTGGAATTTTTTTGCATCCCATTATAGCTGGTGGTGCTCAGGACTTCCTCCTAGGTCTGTGCTCAATGATCACTCTTGGTAGTGCTTGGACTACTATATGTAATAATTGGGATGGAACTAGAGTTTGTCACTTTCAAGACAAGTGCCTTATAACCTGTTTTTCTCTCTGACCCTCAAACCTATTCTCTAATAACCTCTTTGAGAGCCTTGTTCTCCTTAAATGACAGAATCTCCCATTGAACAGGTAACTCACCTGGAATTTACTTGTGTCGTGTAGGTAGCAAATTCTCTTGAATTCATAGATGAGATGATTAGGATAAAAGCATGAAGATCTTTCCTTTCCATTTCAGTGGCACCACTGAAAATTCTCTTTCTAGTCTAGGTGACTAGAAGGGCATTACTAGATAAGTCTTAGAAAGATTGGACATCTGATCTTGCTCTATCTGCATTTACTTCAGGATTTTGGGTTGTAGTTTCATCATTGGGAACTATCACATCCCCATTGATGTTATTCTAATGACATTTACCCTAACTCCTTAAAAGGTAAGTGGAAGAATCTAATTTTCCCTAATACAATGAAAATATAGGAGATTATGGTCATGGAATTATAGGAGATTGTGATCATGTTTGAGTTTCTTAAAGTCTTATGTCTATGCTCAATTCCTAGTGCCTGTGTCCTTTTACTCCTGGCCTGATAGGCAGTCCACTATGATGAGTTCTCACTCTAAGTCTGTGGAAGGGCTATGAAGGCTGCAGGAATGATCCATGGCCTTGGATAATTTCCAGTGTGAGGAAACAGCAGGAAGAACACACATACACCCATACCTCAAAGCACTAAATCCGGTCTCAAATAGAAGCTTGCCAGCACAACCTGGAAGCTATGCATAAATATGGCAGCCAGAGAGTCTCAAGAGAACAAGATCAGGGGTTGCTACTATACAGCTTCAGATAGAGCAGGAAGAAATTCTCTATGTTTCTGAGCCCTGGTCACTATATTGGTACACTTCTCTGTTATCCTTCTCTAGATTCACTTAGATTACATGAATGTAGTATATTATAGTGGCCCATATTAGGGATGTCATAACCTGGCAAGAGGGATTATCATTTAAAATGTGTGTTATGATGAACCTGAGTAAAAATTAACCTATGAACCTAATTTTGGGGTGGACATGAGGGTTACACTCAGGATCTGGTGTAAGAAAAGAGCTTTGAGATGGAGGACAGAGTAGAACAGTGTGTAGATAATGGATGGGGCTATGTTCTATGCCTTTGAATGGGTTTGGGAAGTGGCTCCCTTGAAAATGGGAGACTACATGGTAGGGACCACTTCATGGTGGCAGAGGGGAATCACTGATGCTGGCTGTTGAATCAGCTCTGATTCCTCCACACCCAAAGATGTTTTTCTTACAACTCAGCAGGACCCAGAAAGGAGAGGGAAATGGGGAGGAAATTGGGAAATTGAGATCCTAGGTCTGGACAAAGCCACAGCCTTGTGTCAAGGGACTCAGCGTTCTGAACACAGATATTAACTGGGAAAGAGAATCTTGGAAGAAAGCAGTTATTTTCCAAAAACAACAACAGAAGTGGGATACTCTACATTCCTGCACAAGAAGGTGGCTGGAAGGGCTGCACTTGGGTCTTGAGAACTTTTTAGGGGGAAGTTTGCTGTGGGTGGATCCTTCCTTCCGGTCACTTTCAAGGTGGCCAACATCTCTGCTTATTTCTCATTCATTTTTTAGAAAAGATTAAAATTAAAAAATATTTAAAGAAAATGCACCACTTGGTTGACATAGTTGATTATAATATAGTTGTTTCCAATAAGTGAAAAAAAGTTATTTAAAAAAAAGAAGAAAAAATGGAATAGAAGAAGAAAAGCAAGCAAAAAAGAAAATGTACAGTAGCAAGCACAATTGTGAAAATTATTGTATCTTCAATGAAGTCGTTAATACAATGGCAGAAGGTTTAGTAAGCTCTTGTTGGTAGCTGTCCATTTTGTTTAATTGGGCTGATCCTTTAGGGATGACAGCATCAAACAAATGAAGTTGTTCAGAAAGTCCAAGTATTATTGATACTATGACTTTTAGGGGCATGGGCCAGGGTAACCATAATCTTTCATGGCTTGGTTTATATCTTGTTTGAAAAAAGAGTGAGTCTATGGAGCTGGCCTGGTTCGAACATGGTGATTGTATTTGTAGGGATGGTTATGCTACCAGACTTCCCTGAAGAAGGAAGATATGGGGGAAGGGTGCCACACTACTTCAAAAAGCCCCAGTGACATCAGTCCAAAAACTAGAAAATTTTTTTATTACACACATATATTTTTTAACTTGATAGCACCATGATTTATTGTTATTCATAGTTGACATAAAGTGTTTTAGCACCAATCCAACCACCAAGGAACTGTTAATCTCCCTTGATCAATGCTCCCAAAATCCATCCCATACCTCCCCTCTTAACAGTACTTTTTTAAGTTTGGTTGTTAAAGTTTGGGTCTCCTGATTTTAGTGTTGTGGACTCTGGCTTGAATATTTTGTTCTGTCCTTCCTTAACACTTTCATTGTACCTAAATACACTTGGCCACTGTTCTTCATTATTTCACATTTGTCTTTCTTCCCTTCTACTCTTTTGTTCCTTCTTCTTAGTATACACTTGGGCCAAGTGTGTTCTAGGCAACCCATATATAGGCAACCTGCAAATAGGCAACCCACATATTGCTTTCTCTCATACATTTATTGTAAACACCACATATAAGTGATATCATACTGTATTTACCCTTCTTCTGGCTTATTTTATTTAACGTGATTATCATCCCACTTTATCCATGTTGCAGCAAATTGCATGATTGTATCATTCCTTATAGCTATGCAGTATTCTAGCCTAACATATTCATAATAGAAAATGGAGCATAACAAGAAGAAAAAAACATGTCACAATCACAATGTTATATCTGACATTTCCTTTTAGGTCCTGTTTACGTACACTACTAAATATTCATTGTGTTATTAAAATCATAAGCTATGCATCATGCTTCCTTATACACCTTGAATATTGACAATTTTAAAGTCCTAAAGCCATATGAGTATTTGGTAAACAAGAATCCACAACACCAACTCAGTTTGGAATTAAAAAATATGATCCAGCTTTTCTTGGTAATGAAAATTTCTTAAAACACAGGAACAGTAACAAGGCTTCTGGTTAGATATTGGCATAGTTATAATTGAAATACTGCATTCCCTTAATGTTCAAGAAAAATGAGCAAATCAATCGAGTAAAGTATAAGTTAAGAGAATTCATTATTCAGGCAATCTAGTAAAATGTTAGCAAGGAAGCCAAGTGCTAACCAAAGTACCAACATCATAGTTCTGCATGCAGCTGGACACTGCCCCAACACACACACACACACACACACACACACACACACACACACGCACACACACACACCAATGGGCAACTTCAAATGCCATCAGAAACAGCTCCTTCTACCTCTCTGCTGCCAAATGCAGGAACAAGACCTGATATTTTGTCATTCAGAGATGGTTTAACAAGTTTATGAGAAAGACGCTCCCTTTCTATCAGTTATAACAGAGATAAATACAAGTTGGTTCAATTCACTAGTTCTGCTTTGTATCATAGATTGTCACCTCAGGACATTTAAAAGTTTAGATGTTGCAAAGTAATCAATGAACCTGTCTAAAATAAACACCGTTCTTATATAAAAGCACACATGTAGACCTACGAATAAAATTTAGATCTGCCTCCTAGCTGAACTATGAGCACAGCTTCTCCCTCACCCTTCCTCTTCCTCTACTGTTTCAGTGACCAAGTACAGGACTGTATCTTGTTCCAAGAGGTGGATTAACAGACTCTCCCAGAAGACAGTCCTTCCTAAAAGCTAAAAGGAATTATATAGGAATAAAGTTTACTAATATTACTTCTTAAAATATATGGTATGTAGAAATTACTCTGTAAAATACTGTCATGTTAGCTAAACTGCATATATAAAACAAAAGACAATCTGAACCTGCCTAAAGCCTCATGGGTAGAGAACCCCTTTCTGCACTTTCTTTCCTGCAAACCCTTCCCTAACAGTCAGGATTCCTCCAAGACATCCTTTAATGGTTCCATCTCCAGATACAAACCTTCCTATAGTTTTTTTTTTTATAAGTTTATTTTTTTTTAACTTTTGGGTTACTCCTGGCAGCACATAGGGTTTACTCCTGACTCTGCTCTCAGGAGCCACTCCTAGCAGGCTCAGGGAACCATTTGGGATGCCAGCTATTGAACCCAGGTCAGCTGCATGCAAGGCAAATGCCTACCCCCTATATGTACCACATCTTCCCGATCTACTCATTTACTCTTTTGCTGTGTTATTTTTTCCTTCTTTCTTCTCCCCACCCCCCATACCCAGCAGTGTTCATTCAGGCTTTGTTTCTAGCTCTATGCTTAGGGATGACTCCTAGTTTGGATTTGGAGGATCCTATGTGGAGTCAGAGCTCAAACCTGGGTAGTGGACCACTGCAAGGAATGTGCCTTAACCCCTGTGTTGCTATCGTTCTGGCCAATCAGTCACTTTTTCTTGCTTCTGACATTTCTTTGTTCTCCAAGCACTTCCTCCAATAGAGACCAAATTAGGGAGGAAGTGAGGAAGATAACAGAGTTCATGAAATCAGGTTAAGCCATTCAATTTGGAATGAGCGTTCTGTCTGCTATCCAATCAATCTAGTGGATGCCCTTTGTTCTTTCTGGCAGAGCACTTCAAGTATGAGTCTCTCGCAGGCAAGTGGAGGTGGCTAACTTATAGCAAGTTGTCCCATTTTAGGAAAGAAGGCTCAGAATAATGAATACCGTGGAAAGCTAAGGGAAGTAGCCATGCATGTAGGATAGTTAGAGTGGAGGTGCACGAAGCACATTTCTGCTCCCCTCACTGCTGCAGAATTGGCACCAGGTTGGGCTGCTCCTTCCGGCTATTTCCCTTCACAGTCAACATCTGTAGTGTTTTAGGGGAGGGGACCGAAGGGTGGGCCAGTCCTTTACATCTGTTAAGAAGCCCAGACATGGAACTGGTGGAGAGATGGAAACAGATGGCCTTTGGACTATGCGTTGAGGGAATTCTGTTTCCGACTGCATGGTTCCTTGGGGCATCCATAAACATAATGGCTCCATAGGCCTGTGCTGCACTCGCCAGGAGAGGCCACAGGAAGGCTGATTGGTGTGGGAGGGAAGGTACAAGGCGCCAGTTTTGAGGGATGGATGGCAAGTGTGATAAGTTCTATTACTGCTTCTACCCCTGTGAACCTGAGTTATTGGATTCATGTCTTAACCTATTTCCTAAACAGGACTGGAGATGGATTACAACTAAAAGCATAAATAAAAATGCAGCGTTATTTTTTAAGAAGGGCAAAAGGTTATGTAAATCGGTGGTACATTAGGAAGTACAAGGAAATGGTAGAAATCGGAAGAATAAAAAATAAGGGCAATTAATGCAGATGAGACGGATTTGTTCTGAGCTTCTGGTAGCAAAAGCATAAAGGATTGTGAAAAAGTGCATATTCTATAAATGAATACTTTAGAAATGAACATCTGTTTCAGCAGGGGGAGCAAAAGTCTTCCTAGTGTTAAAGCTTAATTGTTGTCTACTGGTGAAGGTTGTTGTACATTGTATGACTGTAATTCAATCATGAACAACTTTATCTGTGGATTAAAAAAAAACCCTGTATTACAAACAACCTTGTAACCATGGGGTTTGAATAATTTTTTTAAAAAAGCTAAATTTTTATAGAAAGGACATGAGAAATACAAAAAAGAGATGATTTTAGTGTTGAACTTATAGTAGAAGGTTCAAGAATATTCTTTATATATTTATCTTAAGTATATTCTGAAAAAAAAATGAGAATTTACTGTTTAATTATAGTCCCTGGGGTTATATTTTCAAGTAGTATAAGTTAAATTTCAGATGAGTTAATTTTATTCAAAGATAAAGTTTAGAAAAGAAGTAAAATTCGGGGCTAGAGGGAGAGAATTTCAGAAATTTAGATGCTTCCACTTGTAAGCAAACAAAAATACCATTAATTCCTCCATAGATTTTATGCTTTATAATATTTTAGCTACTAAATTATAACTATTGAATAATAGTTTACCTTATTTCACTAACTGAAAACACACAAAAAAATCATATAGAATTTTATGGCAAGGAACTGGAAAGATAGCTCAAGGACTGGAGACTATGTTTAATATGTGTGAGGTCCTGAGTTTTATTCCTCGTATTATATGGTCCACCAACCACTACTAAGTCCAAATTGGTGTCCACTGAGCACCACTGAGTGTGGCTTTCAGTTCCCTGCATTGGCTGTGCCAGAACAGCATTTTATCCTTAGCTGATCACTTAAAACTTGGGTCTCTGCTGCTAGACTATCACTGGAAATGGCCTTCGAGTTCCTTGAACTGCTTGAGCCAACCCTCTATTCCCCAAAGGTATCAGATCTTCTGGTAAGTGTAAAAAAGTCTGTCATTGCCTCTATGTTGAACTATCAAGAGTAGGTAAAAAGCAAAGAAACTTGCAACTTAGCCAGGATGATTCATTAGGAGGAAACGATTATCTCTATCACATTCTATAAATGATGAGAAATTGTTCTCAGGCACCTAGTCCTGTGTTTGTAGAGATGGATTTTGTAACCATCGATATCAAAGAATTTTCCACAAAACTCTCCCTCTGGCTCATGGCGTCTATCCAGCATTCAGGGCTCTTGTGGGTCTGTGCCCCAGTCCCTGTGCTTCTCCATCATCTAGTTTCAAGGCATGAATTATTTAGAATTTTCCAGGGATACAGAAAAGTATGTGTAAGTATGTGAATGCACATGTGTGCATATGTATTATAAGGCATGAATTCAAATGGTGTGGAGGCTGACAAGTCCCAGGATCTGCAGCTGACATGCTGGAGATCCAGGGGAAGTCATGTTGTAGGTTTAGTCCCAGGGATGGCAGGAAGAGACCTCAGAAGAGCCAGTGTTTTAGTGTGAATCCAAATGCAGGAAATGACCTTGTTCCAGCACTACTGGCCAGGCAGGCATCTTACTCAGTCACTTTGTTTTGTAAACACTTTAAACTGATTTGATGATGTATATCCCAATCTCTTTTCCTCACTCTACCCATTCAAATACTCATTTAATTCAAAGGCACTCCACAAATGCAGCCAGAATAATGTATGATGCAATATCTGTATATCCTGTGGCATGATCATGTTGACATGTAGGTGAACTCCTGTAAACTTATATTTGAAGATGCATAATTCTCTTTGTAGTGTATTGAATTGAACAGTGGCGTTGTGAAGCATATGACCCAAGGCTCAACCTACAATTCATGATTGTGGGAAGAGAGAATGTGTAGAATTTGTTAAGTATCTGAAGATGAGCTCATCCTAGATTTAGGGCTTGTTAAATCTAGTGACAGATGCCCTTGTCATGATACTGGGTTCATGAGCTTGGCCAGATTGGCAGATTTAAGTCACCTGACAGGTCAGAGAAAGACAGAGATAGGAGTCACATAAGGAAGAGACTATGTGTAAATGAAGATGGAGACTAGAGGGGACAAGACAAGAACCCAAGGAAAGGAATGTGGGTTCACCAGAGATAGTCGGAAACAAGATCAGACTTCTGATACCTTCATCTCGGACACCTGACTTTCACCATTGTGAGATAATTGATTTCTGTTATTTCCAGCTACTTTATTTGTGAAACTTTGCTATAGAAGTCTCAGGAAACAAATATACTCTAATTCTGGGCAGAAAGCAACAAGAAGCTATTCAAATTCTGGCCTCTCCCAAGAACATATACTGTGTTTTCTGAGACTTCAAATAGCCTTGTTTACTCCTTAACATGGGCTTTAGAGTTATCTAAGGTAGAAATTCTTAAAGTTTTCCTGGTTATAACTTCTTTTTGTACAAGAAATTTTTACGCTACTTAGCTATATAAGTATATGAAATAGGCACACAAATGAAACATTTATGAAAATAATTATCTGTTTATTTAGATAGGATTTGGGGGACAGTGCCTGGCAGTGTCAGAGATTACTTCTAGCACTGTGCTTGGGGATCACTCCAGGCAGTACTAAGGGGATCATGTAGCTGCTAGGAATAGAAGTCAGGCTTGCCACTTGCAGTGCATGTGCTCAACCTGTTGAGCTATTGCCCCAACCCCAAGAAATTTATTTTATTTTATTTATTTTGGGGGGGTCACACCCGGCTGCACTCAGGGTTACTCCTGGGCAGGCTTAGAGGACCTATGGGATGCCAGGATTCGAACTACCATCCTTCTACATTAAAGACAAATGCCTTACCTCCATGCTATCTCTCTGCTCCCACAAGAAATTTATTTTAAAGCAATTCTTTGGCATTATATATATAATTTTAACATTTATTTGCTCGTATTTTCTGTCTTTGGTGTTGCACAGGGCTTACTTACTCCTGGCTCTGCACTCAGGTGCTAGTGAGACCTTATGTAGTGCTAGGATTGAACTGGGCTAGATTGAAATACAGGTAAACTCCCTACTTGCTGTACTATCTCTATGGCCCCAATTTTAGATTTATTAGAGACAACAACTACTTTATATGCTAATTTGATGACTGTACTTGTTTATTTTCACATTAAGAATAAAATATGGGCTGAGTTTTTGATACTCAAGGACAGAAAGCATCTTCAGCAATTTTCAGAGTTGATTGGTTTTGATTTTTATAGCTGTTAATGCTGAAAATTCATCATATCCCAATGATGCTTCACATCATCCCAATTTAGAATTCATTTAAGATGGGTGAGCACTGCCAGCAATGTCTCAGATTTATTATGTGTTTGATTTTGGAATTAATTTTTGGCTGTTGTGTGGTCAGAAACTCTGCTGTTGACAAATTTTTCATGGTCCCCACATTCATATTGGGTGACTGCACAATTTGAGAAACTTGGTTTAGAGCAATGTTTCTCAATCTTTTTTCCAACTGAGAATGCTGGTTTCATGCTGTGCACACCCTCACCCCTTCATTTATGTGATTTCCATCTGTAGACCTTTTGGAATACCCTACGGGGTATGGCCCTTGGTTGAGAAATGTTGGTCCAAATCATCTTTGTTCACAGAAAGATGTGGCATGTTTCTAGTTCACATTCCATTCTTGGGAGGAGCCACCTCAGCATGTGGTGGCCCCTTCTTCCAGGGAAGAAGATGCTGGAAGCTCAGTGCCAACAAGAGCTGCTTTCTCAACAGAAATTTCCCCACTTTGACTATTATTTCTAAAGACAGCTGTTGGTTTGATCAGCTAAAAGGATATGTCTTGGTTAGGTTTGGCTTTAGTCAGAATTTTGGCTTTTTTTTTTTTTTGTACCTAGAATCAAATTCACGGTCTCACACATGCAATGTAAGTGCTCTATCATTGAGCCACATTTATGGCCCATCTGAGCATGTTTTAAAACTTGTGGCTGGGGACATTGAAGAGGTGGACTAGAAATAACACGACGATATTGGTGGAAAGTATTAGGTGCTGGCAAGTGTACGTCAAGAACATAAATTCAAACATTGCAGTCATGTTTGAAACTTAACCACAATAGCAATAAAAATAATATCTATTCACATTTAATAACTTTTACAGTTGACTTTGAGGAGAAAGTTTAATGAAACCACTCACTATGATGCTAATCAAAACAAAATACTTTAAAAATAAATAAACTGACAAAAAGTGGGCTGGAGATGGGGTTCAGTAGTAAAGGGCATGATTTGCATGCAGGAGACCTGAGTGATGTCTTTGGCAAAAATACACATGCCCCCCAAATGAAAAGCAAAAAAGAATAAAACTTGTAATTCTTGGTAAAAGTTCATAAATATATCATTCAGTTGATCAAAAAAGTGGCTAATGCTTCTTGAATGCTCTACTCTTTGATAAGAATCTTAACTGCAGTATTAAAAAAATCCTCTCAACAATGTGATGTAACTACTAGCTTTAGGCCAGTTTTTGGGATGAAAAACAGAGGCTTAGAGACATTATGAGCTATTTAAAGTAAAAAATGACTGATCCAGGATTTGAACTCATTGTTTTGTTTCTGCTGAATTTTTTTAGGCCACATACAGACAGTTGTACAAGGTTGCCAGGGGATCATACAGTATCTAGGATCAAACCTACATCTTCTGCATGCAAAGTATAGGCTCGAACCTTTTGACTACTTTCCAGATCTTGAACCATTTCTATTCAATTCCAAACCTGTTCCTTCCTCACTCCTTTCCTGAGGAATCCATCACTCGTCCTGATCTCTGACAGCATTCCTCAGTATATAGTTTAGAGTATTATTCTTTATTTTATTTTATTTTATTTTATTTTATTTTATTTTATTTTATTTTATTGGTTTTTGGGTCATACCCAGTTGTGCTCAGGGGTTACTCCTGGCTCTGTGCTCAGAAATCACTCCTGGCAGGTACGGGGGACCATATGGGATGCCGGGATTCGAGCCAGGTGTGGTCCTGGCTTGGCTGCTTGCAAGGCAAACGCCCTACCGCTGTGCTACCTCTCCAACCCCTATTCTTTAATTTTCAAAGTTGGGGGAACAACTTTAATAAAATAAACTCTGAAAACACTAATTGAACAACTTATCTGACCCATTAAAAGTTCTAGGAAACATGCTTGTAATCATGGTGCTTAAAGATTTATATTAAAATATTATCAACAAGAAGTTCTAGGAAGCAGTGCAGAAAAGACAATTGTTTCATTTATTCAATACTTTTCCTGCCAAACATCTAGCTAGCTCATCTAGGGTAAACCAAGTTTTTTTCTACAAGACACTCTCCGAGAAATATCATAGTAGATTGTCCTCCTGGACCAGAAGAGGAAACACAGTTAAATTTTTCCTTTGTTACAGTCATGAACCACCTCAGTGAGGTATCAAACATTCCTGGATGAGATCCTTTTGTATAAAACCAGGAGGATGAATTATAAACACTTGTTTTGCTTTCAGACATTGTGATTCATATATAAGTTACATGCCAATTTGTGAATTTATTTATTTTCACCTTTACTAGTGATATTATGGAGGAATCTTAAGGCAGATAACTCCCTTTGGGTTATTTATACTCTGAGTATATTCAAATACCCCACAAGTAAAAATGTTCCATATCTGTCACCTCTTTTGGTTACTTTATTATTTTGGTTTTAAAATAGGGGCCATATTGGGCCCGGAGAGATAGCTCAGTGGCGTTTGCCTTGCAAGCAGCCAATCCAGGATCTAAGGTGGTTGGTTCGAAACCCGATGTCCCATATGGTCCCCCGTGCTTGCCAGGAGCTATTTCTGAGCAGACAGCCAGGAGTAACCCCTGAGCAACGCCAGGTGTAGCCCAAAAACCAAAAAAAGAAAAAAAAAAAAAAAAGTAAAATAGGGGCCATATCCAGAGCACTGGGGATGGGACCTTAGAGGTGACACCATTTCTGCTTGGCTTGGTGTTGTGGGCATGACAGTTGGTTTATTATTCAGGCCTGGTGCTGCTGCAGGCCAATGGGCCAATGGCGCTGGGGTTCAAACTTTGAATCTCACACATGTCAGACACATGCATGTCTTTGAGCCATATACCTGGATCAAGCTTTTTCTATTTTTGTTTTGGCATTTTGTTATTATTATCATCATCATTATTATCTTTTGGGTCTCCTAAGCAATGCTTAGGACCCTCTAGGCAATTCTCTGCCAATTGGATCTATGATTCAATGCAAGAGCCCAAGTATGTGGTGCTAAATGGACCTTGTTGTATCAAGGATTATTTCAGAATGTTCTGGGAGCCTCCAGGGGCTATACTTGGTGATTTTTAGGGGCCCTTGTGGTGTCAGGGATTAAACTGGGATTGGGCACATACAAGGGAAGGTTCTTAACCCTTGTACTTTCTCTAACCTTCAAGCTGTATTTTTGAGCTAGGTAGTATGCTTATCCTATGGTGGCCTGGTTCTCTTCTGGGACTGCCTTCATCTCTGAGTCTGGTAGCAGGCCAAGATTATGTCAAGCTCCTTTGCACACACAGAACGCCTGACTCTTTGGAGCCTACACTGAGCTCTCTGATTAGACTCTTGTCCAAAGGCCAGTACTTTACTCTCTTTCCTAGGAGCTGTTTACCTCTGTCCCTAGAACAGTATCTTCCTCCTCTAAATAAACCAATGGGAAAAAAAATCAATTTGTGTCTCAGCCCAGCTCTTATTATTCTCACAGATCCTATTTTATTCTTTCCTCTGGAACTGATCGCAGATCTCAGCTTTTCCAGACTCTGAATTAACTTTCAGAATTTTAAGATACCTGTTAGATTTCTTTTTCTTTTCTTTTCTTTCTTTCTTTCTTTCTTTCTTTCTTTCTTTCTTTCTTTCTTTCTTTCTTTCTTTCTTTCTTTCTTTCTTTCTTTCTTTCTTTCTTTCTTTCTTTCTTTCTTTCTTTCTTTCTTTCTTTCTTTCTTTCTTTCTTTCTTTCTTTCTTTCTTTCTTTCTTTCTTTCTTTCTTTCTTTCTTTCTTTCTTTCTTTCTTTCTTTCTTCTTTCTTTCTTTCTTTCTTTCTTTCTTTTCTTTCTTTCTTCTTTCTTTCTTTCTTTCTTTCTTTCCTTTCTTGGAAGGAGAAATAGGACATACTTGGCAGTTCTCCAGGCTTCTCTTGGGTCTTTGCTTCAGGTATCATTTCTGGTGGTGCTCAGGAGACCACAAATAATGCCTCGGATCAAACTGGGGTCAATTGTATGAAGACAACTGATTTCCTTTTCTCTTAACCTCTGCTCTCTTTCTCTATTTCACAATACCGGTTAGTTTTTTCTTTAATTGAATAGGACAGCTTCTTTTCATATCTCCAGATGTACCATACCCCCCAAATAGCATGAACTCTATTATATGTTTCTTAGAATTTTCATGAAAACTACTGAAGTACACATAAGCACTAGATGTTCAACAAATAAACACAAAATTGATTAACCAAGTGATATTGAAAATCTCTACTCCCTAACCCAAGGTTTTTGGCAGGAACCCTCAGCATAATTGTTGGGGCTTTACTTCACTGCTATAACCAGTCCACATGAAAACCAGAAAAACAAGTCACCCTCTCTTTCCTTCTCACATTGACTATCTCTTTTCTCTTTCAGATGCTGATTTAATAACTTGTAAGAGTTATTTTATTGGTGCTGGGAATCTTTCCCAAGTAACAAAAAGCAAAATCTAGAGGCCCATGAGCTTCAGTAAGGATGGAGACCTTGTAGTTCCTTGATCATGGGGAGATCACGGGGAGATCATGAAAAGCCTTCAATCTGCCTTTCAGTACAGACTCTTTCGATTATTGTCATTGATAATTGTTAAATGAACCAGAACGGTTGCTAAATCCAGAGGGTGGGCTGGAGCTAAGGCCTTTCCCCTCGTCATTACTGCTTGTTCCACCACATTTGTTTTCAATCGTGCCACAATGGAGCGGGTAGGGTTTATATTTGATATCTTCATGGGATTTTTGGTGCAGGCTCTTTGATTGCTAGTTAAATAGACTGGAAAGAGTGCAGAATTCTTTGACTTTGTGTTCTTTTCTTGCTTCTCTTAGTGCCTCTCATCTTTGAAAATCAGAGGGAACAAAAGCTGGTGCTCCCTAAGTGTTGTGGTTTGAGTGAGGAACCTGAGATGACATGGGGTCATAATCTTGACATGCATATGAGTCTCAAAGACCACAGGCCTGGCAGGCTGAGTACGGCTCTGTTAGCAGATGAGTCCTAGTGAGTGCCCCAAAACAGTAAATCAGAAGATAGGAAAGTCTTTAAGCAATGAGAAGAATTCAGTGGAATGCAAAAAGCAATGGAATTCAAAATGGCTGCCTTGATTTTAGATTCGCAATGAAGAAGAATTGAAATAGCAGTGGTTGTTTTCATTTAGAAAGATTTCAAGTCATGTTTGTCTGACATGGGGTCAGTCGTGCTAGATTGTGCCTGGCTCTTGGACAATCAGATCCAGTGATGAAGGGTCTGACAGCAGTGGGCAGTGAATCATGAAGAATGGATGATTTTAAGAGTATAAACACTATTGATAGCCATGCCAGGATAATAGCAGCCAATCGATTGTCCTCAGTCTCTGGGACATGTGGTAACTCTCCCAATAGGAGACATGGGAGGGGCAGCCTGCCTGATTGTGTTCTGCTGGTAGGGGATAGCAGAAAGGGCATAGAAACAGGCAGGGGGAAGTCAGCTTTCGGCATTTTGGCTAATGAGTAGAACTGTCATAAGAACAAGGGACAGGGAAATGCTACTTTCATAAAGTTTCTCAGATAATTTTTGGAATTTTGTCTAAACACCAAGCTGGTTGTTAGACTCACCAGAGGTTGAACTCAATTAGTGCAGAGATAGTGTACACATAATTTAATAATCATTGTAAATAAGTCATCTGGAGCCCCCAGCCCTGGTGTTTGATTATGATGGTTCTTAGTGATTTTACATAACAAGAGGCACCAAGAATAGGAAAAGAGGATAAAGGTAGAGTGGGATCATTCACTCTGTCTGTACTTTGGGAGAGAACCTGAGAGTGACTCATGGTTCCTACTATGGGCATTAAAGGGTTATTTGTCAGGGGGGCCAGAGAGGGCAATATCTAGGTTAAGCTTTTCAATGAGCAATGCATTCACTACCTCCAATATCTTTCATCTTGTCCGCTCTATTTTAGACACACAGTTCTCCTTAGTGTTCCTGCAAAATACCAAGCATGCTCCCCACCCAGTCCACTTTGGCAAGCCTGTCTCTCTGCTAGAGATGTTCTCCAGACACAGGAAGAAGTCACTTCCCAGAGAGGCACAACTTCCCCCCCCCTCCCCCAATTATTAGCTATGTAGAATCTCCAGCCACTTTCCACCCCTATCCCTTGTTCTTTCTTTCTAACATGACCTGATGCTAACTCAGCTTGTGAGTCTTTGCTTACTGCTTATGCCTCCAATAGACTGGTAGCTCCCGAGCCAGAGAATTTGTGAGTCTGCTCAAGCAGCATCTAGAACAGCACCTGGTTTAAATCAGGGCTTCTTAAACATTTCCCACTTGTGATCCCTTTCTGCCTGAGAAATTTTTCTGCTACTTGAGTCTATTAAAATAGGTATACTAATCAATTGATAATGAATAATAAAGATTTCATGAGTTGTTTTTTTTTGTGGGGTGGGCATAACTGATAGTGCTCAGGGTTTTCTCCTGGCTCTACTTTCAAAGATCACTCCTGACAGTACTTAGGGGACCACATGGGGTGCTGGGGATTGAATCCAAAAGAAATGTACTTAGAAAAAAATTAGAAAAATCACACACCGCCCCACTTAGCTATGTGATTCCATATGCAGTTGCAACTACAGTTAAGCTGGGGTAGAGAGTAGTGACTAAAATAAGTCTTTATTAATGAATCGAAGAGTAGATGTTTGTTCACTGATTATGAGTAGGAGGAACTTTGAGAAGGAAATGAGTGGGGTAGAGTAGAGAACCATATAACCAAAAGATGGAGCTAGAGTGTGACATAACAGAAGGGTAGAGGTCATTTGAGTTGAGACCTGAGGACGGGGTGGGGAACTTATCAGTCCAGAGAATGGAATATTTTATGGCCCCAAAGTTTCCCCAATAAATTTATTTATGCAAGGAATTGAGAAGAGGCAAGAGACTCACCAGGTTGAGGAGGCTGAGGCTGCTGTGGAGGCATGACTGGTATGTACCCTATCAGTCATGTAATTAATTGGGATTTGATCCCACATCTTCCAATTCAGCAGACATTCATTCAAGCATAAGTAGCAAACTTACTAATGATAAAATTAATAAAACAAAAACACAAACCAAACCACCCACACAGAGCCAGTCAGGAGAAGATGGGGCAAGGTTCACATCCAGAGTTGTAGAAATGAAAAGGTGGGTCAGCTTCCAGCTTCTTCCTGTTCTTTTACTGGGCTCATTGGAAGTTTCCTTGCATTTCGCTGGGAAAAAGACTCAACAGTTACTTTATATCACAGGGCTATGTAGTAGTGTGAAGTAGATCCAGTGTGTGTGTGTGTGTGTGTGTGTGTGTGTGTGTGTGTGTGTGTGTGTGTGTGAATGCATGGCTTCTTAGTAAACCTCTTTGTCAGATGCCAATGGAGATGAGACTATTGGGAAGGAATTCCTCTGCATCTTTCGCTTCTCTGTCATGCTTCATCACTTCTTTATTCCAGAAGCTTTCATCCTTGTGCTACAACCAAGTTGAGGTGCCACGTTCTATGCTGTTGACTTCTCAGCATGTCTAAGTACTTGGAAATTGAAGGTGAGGGGCATGAGGATGAATGTCAGGCCTCTCCAGATGATAGAGATGCCCTCATTGCATTATTCTGAGACTGGAGTTGGAACAGAGGAGCACACAAAGGAAGAGAATGGCGGATCATTTGAATTTCATGGCTGGGTATTTGGCTATGTAAACAGATGCATGCTTCAGCTGGATTCTCTATGTCTACACCATCTGGGCTCTATCTTTGGATTGTGGTCAGGAGACACCTTCTCAAGGTTATTGCAGATGAGCAGCTTATGGATAATCAAAATTCTACTGTCTAGTTCTCACATTGACACATCTTATCTTGATCTTCGGGGTCATATGAACACCCCTGTTTGTGGGACTTTGAGCATTAAATTAGTAAAGCAATTTGTGACTTGGTTTCTTTATCTATAAAATTGTGTCAGTTATGTTTATTTGTCCATGATAGCATTCCTTGCATCCTTGAAAGGAACAATGTTCCAGCGCAGGAAGGAAACACATCAACTCCGAAGACCACACTGTCGGGGCCCCTCTGGAGGGGTGAGGCGAAGCGAGACAAGGGGGAAGGAAAAGAAGTAAGAAAAGAAGGAATCTTAGTAACCTTCTTAGACTGTGACAATGAGGCCAAAGCGAGCTTTTATGAGAACCATATTTGAGCCCTGGAATAAAAAATAAGAGGAACATACTTTAAAAATTATTTATGATTTTAAGCACATGAAAGGCATATCATGTACCCAGGGAGGGCATAATGAGAAACAGCTGGCTAACATGTGTCTTGCTATTTCTGAGGATGTTCATAATTCTACGATGTCCAAGAATAACAGTAATAACGATGCTGGTGCTGATTGTATTATTAATAATCAAGACTATTGGGGTGCCTTTCTAGATTACAGTGAATATCAAGAAAGGCCCCAGGATGCTGAACTTGTTCTAGCCGGCATTCTTCTCAGGGCAGATCCTAGAAATCTGGATGGTCTAAAGAACTGGTGGAATGTCTGGACTTTTGGATTCCAGGCCTACTTGACCACTGTCTGTCAGTTCTTTTGCCTTTTTTTTTTTTTTGGACTCTGTTTTCCTACTTCTAAAACAGAGCTTCTGTTACTGTGAGGTGGTCCTATCTTGCAGTGTTTCTCTAGGTCAGGAAGGCATTGATGCGTATGGAAATGCTGGGGACTTAGCCAAACTTTCTGTGTACAGAATGGGCCACGTACTCTTTCTACCTCTCCAGCATTTGGCACAGCCAACCTTTGAGCACAGAGCCTGGCAGCAGTGGGCAAGTGCCTAGAAATGTTTGTGCTGCAAACGAATGTTTCTTTTTCATTCTGTTTAAAGCTGGAGAATGTACGCTTGGACAGGACTTTAAAAGCCACTTAGTCTAGTTCTTTCTATTAGGTTTTGTTAAGTGGTTCTGGAGCAGCACTCTGTCTCGGGCTAATCATTTTCCATTATGGGCAGTCAACATGAGGACTCTATCCTGGACAGGATCAGATTTTCCAGTGTGACTGGTGGAAAGAAATGTGGCTCCCTATCACCTCTGATGATTCTTTCTTCAGTCTAGGTAGTTCCTTCTTTCCCATGATGGTAAATGCTCAAGGAGACTTCCTGTCTAGGTATATATTTTTGTGAAGGTCTCTCTTTTCTCCTGATAACTCTGGTTGCCTTGGTCTCCCCCAGCTTATAACACTATCTAATCTTTGGGCATTCCCTGGATCCTACCTATTTTTACTTCCTGCACTGAAGTATATGACCTCTTTCAAGGCCATCTTGTTTGCTCTCCATCCATCTCTCAGGACCCTTAACTGTCTGATGTCAAATAGTATAGTTAAGACTGTTGGGGCCAAAGAGATAGCACAGTGGTAAGGCGTTTGTCTTGCATGTGGCTGACCTGGTTTGATTCCCAGCATCCCATGTGGTCCCAGCCTGCCAGGGGCGAAGTAACCCCTGAGCACTGCTGGGTGTGGCCCCCAAACCAATCAATTAATCAAGTTTAAAAAATAGTATAATTAAGACTCTTGTCTCTATCCATTTAACAGCCATTACCATGACAATAGCATGACTGAAAAATAAACTAATGTAGTCCTTACATTAGTTGGGAGGCTAGAGGGAGACTAGGTGCTAGTATGGTTTGGGTGAGCACCCTCTTCTTTGCTCATAGTTTGATATGTCCTCCTACAGTGGACAGGGTAATAAAAAGTCTCTTTTACAAGGTTTTTGATCTAGTTCACTAGGATTCTGCCTTCTAATTTCATCCCCTTGGACATTGGGGTCTCACAATAAAGACTGTTGGATGGACATACACTTTTAGATCCTCACAGTCATTTTCTCACACACACCCAGGGATTTTTTCTGGGTGTTTTGCTTGTTAAAGGTGAGAGGGTAAATCTTACCCCTATTGCTCCATAATGATGTGGCTTGAAGTAGTTTTTTTAGTTATGAAGAAATGTATAGGGGGAGCATTTTCCCCAAAGTCACCTAGCTAGTTAGTATTAGCAAGGATCAGGATGCAGATAGTTTATTAAACAGACTTATTTTTTCTGTGACTAGTAGGTACCAGACACACTATCTAGATTCTCATCATTATGGGGGATACAGATGATTGAAAGATGAATTAGAAAAGAACACGGGTGGCCAGCAAGATAGCATGGATATAAGGCATTTGCCTTCCATGCAGAAGGACAGTGGTTCGAATCCCGGTATCCCATATGATGCCCCGTGCCTGCCAGGGGGGATTTCTGAGCATAGAGCCTGGAGTGCTGCCGGGTGTGACCCAAAAACCAAAAACCAAAAACCAAAAAAAAAAAAAAAAAAAAGAAAAGAACACGAACTTTTTCATGACACTGTCTGTTATGGCTTATTAAGAGACATGATAGGATGTGAGTGGTTTGTAAAAGAGTTTTCCTGGGAATGATACACTTGAGCCTATAAAAGGAGAAGTAGAAGAATAGTGGTGATAAATCAGGGAACAAATTCCAGAAGTTTGTATGAAATGTAAAAAAAACAAGGTCCTAGGGAAGCTGATATTTTCCTAAAAGCTAGTTTCCATGTTTTTATGGCATGTGGCCACTGAATTCAGATTTAAGAAGATGTAAAGAAACCAGTTATAGCTAAAGTGGAGGCGTCTTTAGACTAGCAAATAAGAGATAGAAAAGAGAGACATGCATAGTGAAAAAATTTCCTTGTTTGTTTCAAGTCTCTTTTTTTCAAGGCACCTACAAGAGTCCATCAGTTTCCTGTTTGCTTTAAAACTAATTTTCATGCACATACTATTTAAAGGCATGTATTTTGAAAATATTAGCCTGCTTCTGTCTCAGTGATGGGCCTGGTACATATACCCGGTCAGAACCCACCTATCTGAAGGGATGGCTATTAGAACTTTGTATGACTGAAACTCAACTATCATCAATTTTTTATTTTTATTTTTTAAACTTTATTTATTTATTTATTTATTGGTTTTTGGGTCACACCGAGTGACGCTCAGGGTTACTCTGGCTCTGCACTCAGAAATTGCCCCTGGCAGCTGGGGGACCATATGGGATGTCAACAATTGAACCAGGTCCCTCCCAGGTCAGCCACATGCAAGGCAAACACCCTTCCGCTGTGCTATCTCTCCATCCCCTTATCAATTTTTTTTAAATCAGATCTATAGTGACTTAGAAACACTCACAAGAAAAATAGAAACAACTTACTCAGTGGAAATAGTCTGGAACAATGTGAGGTTAATGATTTACTCTTGTCCTTCCAGACTCATAGACATCCAAAGGGCTGAATTCTTTGTATTGTAGTGGCTGTTGTGTGTGCTGGAGAGATTTAATGCAAGATGAGGGAAAAGCTTAATGACAATAGCTTTATATTACAACTTGTTGTAAGTTGCACAGTTATTTTTTTTTATCATTGCTCCTATTTGTCCAGTGAAGTTAAAATAGGAGGATGTAATCAATATCAATGGAAAACTATTGCAGTTGTAAGCAAAGGTGAGATCTTGCAATTTGCTGCCACAGGGATATAACAAGAGGGTAACACAGCAAGCAGAACAACATCCAGACAAATACTGAATGGTCTCACTCATCTGTACTATATAGAAGGACAAAACAAGGGAGTACACAGTATCAAATGATGACAAACCCTTGGCTTTGGAGTACAAAATTTAGATCATCAAGTGTGGGGTGGAAGTTATAAGTAGGGGCTAAGGACAAATGATGAGGAAGACTATAGGTGGCATATAGACAGTGGTGAAAGATCTCAGTCACTTTGGTGGTGGTGAATTGCAGTAACTTTGTATATCAAAGTCATAGACATTAGTACTCTTGTAGCCATGCTACCTAAATGATAATGAAATACAAATAAACCAATCAATAAAAGAAGAAACATTTTTCCAGATGGTTCAAATAATCCTGATACTGTTCTCTGGTATACTATTCTCTGTTCTCTCTGTATGTGTCGTTTTGGCTGAGATATTTAACAGCTCTGAGCTTTGTAATGCAGGGTTTTTTTTTTTGGCGGGGGTGGGGGTGGTCACACCTAGTAGCGCTCAGGGGTTACTCCTGGCTCTATGCTCAGAAATCGCCCCTGGCAGGCACAGGGGACCATATGGGATGCCGGGATTCGAACCACCGTCCTTCTGCATGAAAGGCAAACATCTTACCTCCATGCTATCTCTCTGGCCCCTGCAGTGCAGTTTTAAAATGACCAGTAAAACACAAAAATATACACGGGGGCTGGAGTGATAGCACAGTGGTAGTTCATTTGCCTTGCATGTGACTGACCCGGGATAGACCCAGGTTTGATCCCTGGCATCCCATTTCGTCCTACAAGCCTGCCAGGAGCGATTTTTGAGTGCAGAGCCAGGAGTAACCCCTGAGTGCCACCGGCTGAGACCCCTCCCCCCAAAAAAAGCACATGGGAGGTCTTCCTAAATGGTAACTGTTCCTAGAAATAGTCATCTTCCCCAGTAGATTGGGTCATCCCCTTCTATAGTCTCATAAAAGGATTTTCTCGAGTTCTGGCTTTGCTATTGTTCCAAGCCTTTGTTGACTTGTCAGTGTGTTGGATCTCTGTGGAGTGTTTTCTAATCTCTTTCCCTGTCACTGTTTTTTCTACTCAGGATCTGTGCTCCAAACAAACATGGACATTAGCTTTTCTTAAACCCAGATTGAACTTTTCTCCTTTGTTGTCACCAAGAATGTCTTTGTCTGGATCTATTCAAACCCCCTCCATGTCCTGCTGATAAGGCAACATTGGTAGAACTATATAATCAAACCAGACAAAGCATTCTTCAACTATGGAAATGATTAGACAAGTTAGGATCTAAGCCTAACGTTGCAGTCTTATGTGCTTTTGTTTTTGTTTTTTGGGTCTCACTCAGCAGTGCTCAGGTATTATTTCTGACTCTGTGCTCAGGGATTATTCCTAGTGGGCTTAAGAGACCATATGGCACCAGTGATTGAACCTGGGTTAGCATGAAAGGCAAATGCCCTTCCTGCTATTCTATTTCTCTGACCATTATGTTTTTATGAGTATCTACATAAATGAATCTAAAGAGATAGTTTTTGGTGTTCAATTGCTAAATGGTAACAAGACAATTGTAGAACAGTACATTGAGTGGCCTCACGTACTTATATAGGGGTCTAGTCATATAGAAAAAAATTGGGATAAATGTAGTTCAAATTTTTAATAGAACTTTAATATCTAGTTAATGTAATTTTATGATTTGGGTTTGCTTGCTTACTAGAATTGTCAATTTTATCATTGTACTGACAATGCATAGAAAAACAAAGGAAGAAATAAACCATAATTATGTTTTAGTTATTAGATTATAAAGCACTGAGTTTTCATTATTTTAGGGAGGAATAGAATGATAATCCAAGAAAGTCACCTTTCTGTTAAAGTCCAACAGAAATATGACATTCACTAGGAAACATTTTTTATATAATTCTTCAACTGGATGAATGGGGTACCTTACTTGAACCCTCAAATACTTCTATGTTTATAATTTTTGTGGCATTTATTCATTGATTTCATAAGTATTTAGTACATGTCTTGCTGATTCTCAAGATTTAAGCAACTTGAAGATATCATGATAAAAAGAAAACCAGCTTTTAAGTTTAAAGATCTGGGTGTTGTCCCTTATTCTGGTTATTTTTTGCAATGTGATAAATTAACTCCAATATAGCTATTCAGAACAGCAACCATTTAATTCACACTTAGAATTTTGGAACCAGGAATTTGAACTGGGCTCATGATTCTTTGATGCCACTTGGTGTTGCCTGGCATCCTTTGATGATACTAACCTTGGAGTTGATCTGTACAACAGGGTCTAAGACATTTTCCTAGATCATTTGATGATCAACAGGGTGGCAAGAAGGCTAGACTTGCCTAAGCCCTCTCTCTCTTGAATCCTTCATCATCTTTTCACTGCCTACTCCTTAGTATGGTGGGAAGGGTACGTACCCCTCAAAGACTACTCCTGTTTCCATGCTCAGGAATCATTTCTGCTTAAGACACCATGTGGTATTAGAGATAAAGCCCAGATTTCCTCTATGCTAAGTAAAAGCTTAGAATACTGAGCAATATATCCAGCCCACCAGTCTTCATACAGGGCCTTGGGGCTTCAAGAGAACCAATGCAGATCAATGCAGAAGTTTCCCATCTAGCCTTGTGGAATTTCGGCGTTTCTGGTCAAATGAACACAGAATTCATCCCCATTAAAGGTGGTCAAAAGCCAGATTCTATAACTTTAATGAAGAATTTGTGTAAAAAATTTTTGACCAATTTTTGCTCATACAAGCTTTGCTATGCGATCTTAATGACTATGTTTGAATCAGAAAGACGGAAAGCTCAAATGTAAAGAGGTATTCAAATGTGAAGAGGTGAATTATAAAAATGATTTGTAACTCAATGTAACTCTTTGTGTGTGTGTGTGTGTGTGTGTGTGTGTGTGTGTGTGTGTGTGTGTGTGTGGTGTCAGGAATCTTTCCTCTCAGTTGTGGATGAGAAAATAAGGCCACTGTAGCAAGCAATCTTGGTATTTGCGCAGGTCCTAGGACAAGGCTTTAAGGTTCTAGAGGTACTGTGACTCAATGTAACTCTATATCAAAGCAGAAACTCCTTAGATGTTTATGAGTTTTTCTGGAAGGGCTGGACCACACCCAGCAGTGCTC
>NC_064851.1:11949129-11971629 GCF_024139225.1 Suncus etruscus | reverse complement strand
CTCAACCATATGGGCTATCTCCCTGACCATCTATCATGAACTGGGAAGGAACTGAAATTTGAAATGAGTTCAGTAAAACCTCCTTGTGTGACCAGAGATCTAAACTTCCAGTTTTAGTTCCTCATGAGGAAAAAAAATAAATAAAGATCATCAGGGAGATTGTGGCAGAAGGAAGAAAGGCAAGAGCCAAGAAAGGAACTGCTGAGCCAGTGCCTGGTGTGGCCTGAGGCATCTCTAGGTCAGAAGGGGACCTCTCAGAAGACTTAAAGGATCTCAATCAGCCCAGAGGAGTAGGAGAAGACTCAGCCCGGAACCGCTGACCTCTGAGCCGGGCAGGCGAGATGACAAGGGATATCCTCTGTCTTATCACATTTCCTCCACTCCGTGGTCTCTGTGGACTTGTTGAAGATCAGAACTTGGATGAGATCTGGCATCCGGGCCTCACAACCCTCTATGCTGAGCTCTTGGTATTCCTGTTGCTTTTGAGTCAGGGCCATTCTGTGTTGAGTTGGGTAATCTGATTAGCAGGGAGATAGGGACTGTTTATTCCCTTCACCTCTCACATGGCACCTAGAAGCAGCAACTCTTTGGAGTCTTCCGGATTCAAATGGTTCAGGGATTCCCTCTCTGCTTTCCGCCTGCCCTCTATTGTCTTTTGCGTTTCCTTCCCAGACTCCTCCTGATTCTCATTTCCACTCTGGGTGGATCCACTCCAAGGGCATGCAATGTTTTCCTCTATTAGAAAGGAAGAGAGTTGGAGTCACGTTCCAGGATGTTGAGGCATACGGTTGTGCTTCCCCAGAGAAGGCAATGGAGGTCTTGAAGGGTCAGAATAATCATGTTCATGCAACTGTTGGGTGTGTCCATTGCTGAGAAACATCTGACTCTAGGACAAGAGACTGTCTGGCTAAGTTCTAGAAAAACAGCACAGAATGCTGGAGGATTTCTATATGTCTTTCCCTGGGCACCAGGAATTTGGGGTAAACTAATAAGAGCATGTGATCACCCATTGATCAGACGGGGTGCTAAGTCTGAGCCCTGCAACCTTTTAAAAGCCCAGGGATGTGGACACCGACATCTTCATGATAGAGCTGAGAAAATGGAGGTTTAGTGAGCTTGAATCCAGTCGGAAGCAGGTAACTCACCAAGAGCAAAGGAGGAAACCAGACTTTGAGCCCATAGCTCTCGGTTCTGAAGCATCACATACTTTGTTCCAGTTTCCTCCTTCTGGACCTTGAAGTTACAGTACGATTAGGAGAGGATAAAGGGAAGCATTATTATTAAACTTTATTGATTGATTGGTTTGGGGCCACACCCAGTAGCACTCGGGTTACTCCTGGCTCAGAACTCAGAATAACCCCTGGCAGGCTGGTGTACCATATAGGATGCCAGGAATCGAACCAGGTCCCTCCTGGGTCTGCCACATGCAAGGCACATGCCCTACCACTGTGCTATCTCTCTGGCCCCTAAAGGGAAGCTTTAGATAGGGTGAGTTGCTCTTGGAAAGCTGGGAGACTGCTTTTTGAGGGTGGAAGCAGTGTCCTAGTTAGTGGGGGAGAGGTGGTCTCCAGAATAGAATGGGAGGCTGTGAGCACTGGGGCCCACTGGTCTTTGCAGCTGCTGCTTCCCTAGCTACTGGCCACATCTTGCATGGCAAATTCCATTCTCTGCTTCACCAGAGACTGGTCAGTGGACATCCGACTTCTTTGGGGTGTCTTAGCAATAGACTGTGTGACCCACAAGTCTTCCCATGAGGAAAAGTCAGCCTGCAAGCCTAAGGGATCTTTTATCTTGGAGATTGTGAAGAGAGATGGGGGGAGAAGTGGTGTGCAGGGAGAGAGGTGTGGCTTGAGCAATCGTGGGCTGAAAGTGAGGCCTGAGGGGGACCTGACCTGCCAGAATTGTACCCCAGGAAGTTCTTTCAGTTCTGATGATTCTTGGGCCATGAGGTACTCAGGGCTTACTTCTGGTTCTGTGCTTGGGGAAGCCCTCCTGACAGAAAAAAAGGGATCCTATGTGGTGCCAGAGATTGATTTGGGGCTGGTCACATGCAAGGCAAGTGCCTTAATACCTGTGTTCTCTCTCTCTCTCTCTCTCTCTCTCTCTCTCTCTCTCTCTCTCTCTTATTATATCTTTCCATCTCTCTCATTGTAAAATAAAAATATCCATGGGTTGTGAGACCAAACTCTTGAGTTTCTATCCCCTTGGGTGGACAGGTCTGATAAAACAGGATAGCAGCAGAGAAATAATACCAAGCCAGTCAGAAAAGATTCACCAGAGATAGCCTGCTTTTTGCCTCATGGCTTCTCTCTGCCCCATGCCCAATCTCTCTCCCAGGTGCTGCCTATTTGATCCCTGTTCCAAGTCAGGAATACTTGTTCTTTATTATCCAGATATATAACCAAAATCCACTAGGGTGGACAGGATTTGTCCTGTCATATACAAAAGTAACTATCCATTTATATATTATCCAGTTATATACCAAAAGAAGAGGTTAGGGAAAAAGGAAGTTGGGGAAAACACCTTTGTTTAGTCTTTTACCTAGATTCACCTTACATCTCCACCTTTTTTTCTGAGAGAGAGAGAGGGAGGGAGAGAGAGAGAGGGAGAGGGAGAGAGAGAGAGAGAGAGAGAGAGAGAGAGAGAGAGAGAGAGAGAGAAGAGTTACAGAAGTTTTGTTCTACTTTTCTCTGCCAGAGGCTGAAACCCAGATCAGAACTTAAAGCATCAAAGTTTAAATTGTACACAACATTCTCAAAACAATCACCTTTTTACATATCTTGTACATATCACAAAATTTTTTCCCATAGGTTTCTCTGAACATAAACATTAGAACCTTTCTGCAGATACACTTAATTTAAAAATTCTTAAACATTCTTACATTGAGCACTGTAATACAAGTCTAGAACATGCAAGTTCCTTTTCATAAACTTCTCAAAACAAAATGATACACCTTACATCTTTTTCTGTTTGTTTTGTTTTGGGGCCATACCTGGAGGTGCTCAGAAGTTACTCCTGGCTCTACACTCAGGAATCACTCCTGGCGGTGCTTGGCGGACCATATGAGATGCCGGGAATTGAATCTGTGTCAATTTTGTGCCAGGCAGGAAGGAGCCTTCTATCTCTCCAGTCCCTTTTGAGCTCTCTTCTGAAGAGTCTTTAGCTTCTTTGTACATCCTTAGGGAACTCAAATCTGCACATGTTCTGTCTTCAAGGAACCTCTTCGCTTTCATGACTTAGGGCTGGAACTTCCTGTACCTGGACTATAGCATTTGGGGGTATTAGGAGTTCAGAGATGCATGGGTGAATAAGAGGGGCCAAAGGGGTGCTTACACATTCCACTCTCCCCATCTTCCAAGGGGAGGGCACTTTACTACTCAGCTTGTTCCTTTGGTTTCTCAACTTGCATGCTCAGAGGAAGGCCTGAGTGGGGAGATAGATGGGAGACCAGGGAAAGGTCAAGGGAGTAGCCATGGAATTGAAGGTAAGTGAGAAGAAAGGAGTGAGGCCAGAAGATGTAAGATTGGGTGGCAGTTGGGAATTGAAAGAGAAAGCAGGAGAGGGAGGGCACAATCACAGAGTATGATGGCAGGACTGGAATGTCTTGCTAGTGGCCAAGCTGGGCTCGATCTCAGCACCATGCATGAGGCACCACTGGAGTACCCTCTCTCCCAACACAGCTGGGTGTAGCCCCCAACCTCATCCTAAAGTAGTGGGATGGGAGTAATTGAAAGTATACTGGGCTTGAAAATGATGTTGGTAAAAGCAAGCTCTGGTACCTGAGAGTGGGAATAAGTGAGTAAGGGATAGTAGAATAGAAAATAAATGGAAGGGAAAGGTATTTAAGATGTTGATGCTTATTAAACTCTCCCAGACTCAGGGTCAGAGGGAATTCTGGGCTTACGGTGCCCCCTGGCTCCTCACCATAACGACCCCTGGCACTACCTATGGACCCCAAAGCACTACCAAGAATGATGTCTGAGCACAGAGCTAGGAGCAAATTCTGAAGAGAGCTGGGTATGGCTTTCTGAACCAAACTAAATAAATAAGTAACATCTTCAAGATTTGAGAGATGGGGCAGAGTGACAGGATAGGAGACAAGACGGTGAGAAGATATATGTGGAAAATGAGCTGGGAGCTGAAATGATGGTGTGAGGTACCATGGGACTGACTGGTCTGTGTGAGTCCTGGGCCCAAGACTAGCATCTCTGCTGAACCCCCAAATTAAGATCAATTGTTCGAAAAGGCAGAACTTGCTATAAATGATAGGAGATGACAGCCTCTTTCAGCATCCACACTTCTCTTTTTGTCCCAGTTTTTTTTTTTCAACAGTTGCAGGAGGAAAGAAGTTAGCATGAAAATTAAAAATCTCTTTCCTGGGCTGGAGTGATAGCACAGTGTTTGCCTTGCACATGGCTGACCTGGGATGGACCCAGGATCAAACGCCAGCATTCCATATGATCCCCCGAGCCTGTGAGGAGTGATTTCTGAGTGCAGAATCAGGAGTAACCCCTGAGCGTCGCTGGGTGTGGCCCCCAAACAAACAAATAAATGAACAAGATATTTTTTTTCTCTGCTGTGTCTGAATGCTATAGATTTCAAGGACTGGCCCCAGTTGCCATTTCAATCTATCATTTCTATCTACTGCCCATTTTCTGGGCAGTGGAACAGAAGGAGGCATTATCTATCTGTAAGGGGGACAGAGTAGGGTAATAGGGGCCCAGTGTCATTGAGGGTTCCAAGGCAGGGGTGCTGAACTGAATTCAAGCAGCTAGTGTGGGAAGAGGAATCTATTAGAAAACAGAAATAGATGGTGTGAGTTTCATTTTCTGTTTCTCTCCAAACCATTTCAGGGTGAAACTCATCTCAAGAGCAGGTCACCAGTCTGATCTCTGGGCCAATCTGATTCCACCCAGGCTGGCTGAGGTTGGATGCCTGCAATGCTTGCAAAATGCGAGGCCATGGGAGACGGCAGCCAGTGGGATCCTGTCCCAGACTTAGGACCAGACCCCCTCCAAGTGGCCAGTAGCTATGTCTCACTGCTGGGGGACCTGGACATCAACTCTCCCATCACCAAAAGTGGGTGCTGGTAGTGCGTCAGTACCTCTGGACTCTATAAATAGGGAGATCTGTAGAAGGGATCTCTAGAACTCAAGGGATAGTACAGAGGTACGGTGCTTGCTTTACCCACAGAGATTGGCGCATATTATAAAGAATAAGAACAAGCAGTGCTGGTGGGGATGTGGAGAGAAAGGAACTCTTTTTCACTGCTGGTGGGAATGCTGTCTAGTCCAACCTTTATGGAAAGTGATATGGAGATTCTTCCAAAAGCTGGAAATCAAGCTCCCATACGATCCAGCTATACCACTCCTAGGAATATACCGTAGGAACACAAAAATACAAAACAAAACCCCCTTCCTCACACCTATATTCATTACAGTACTATTTACAATAGCCAGACTCTGGAAACAACCAAGTTGCTCTTCAACAAATGAATGGCTAAAGAAACTGTGATACATATACACAATGGAATATTATGCAGCCATCAGGAGAGATGAAGTCATGAAATTTTTCTATACATGAATGTACATGGAATCCATTATGCTGAATGAAATAAGTCAGAGGGAGAGAGATAGATGCAGAATAGTCTCACTTATCTATGGGTTTTAAGAAAAATGAAAGATATTTTTGCAATAATTCTCAGAGACAAAAGAGAGGAGGGCTGGAAGGTCCAGCTCATGACATGAAGCTCACCACAAACAGTAATGAGTACAGTTAGAAAAATACCTACATTGAGAACTATCATAACAATGTGAATGAATGAGGGAAGTAGAAATCCTGTCTAGAGTACAGGCGGGGTGGGGTGCCGAGGAGGGAGATTTGGGACATTGGTGATGAGAATGTTGCACTGGTGAAGGGGGGGGGTGTTCTTTATATGACTGAAACCCAACTACAATCATCTTTGTAATTAAGGTATTTAAATAAATATATTAATTAAAAAAAGAAAATTTAAGTAAGAAAAAAAAGGTGCTTGTAACCCCATCCCCCCATTCTTCCTATGTAACTTGATCTTACCTGCAAGACCCTCCCATTCCTGGGAGGGGTCTTGGGAAGGTAATAAAAGGTTTGGCCTCAGGGGCAGAAAGTTTTGAGATTTGTATTTAGCTGAATGGAGGAGAGGTAGCAGGAGGTTAGAGATGGCTGATAAAGACTAGATGCAGGCCAAGTTAAAAATAGCATGCGTAAATGGTTATAATATAGAAGCCACACATGTTGGCTAGGGCATGAATAAAGCTGATATTTCCTGAAGCCTGCTTTGAGTGAATTGCCTTCTTGCTGTCACCTGAACTTGCAGACTCACCGGTTTATGGGGGATGGAGCCACATGGCCTGGCAGGGACTAAAGGGTAAAGGCCTCCATCTCCATCCAGCTCCATCCAAAGGACCTCTTTATTATTTAAAGCAACCGTGCTTACTTTGAATGTGGTCAACTTGGGGTGCTGTCTCTCTAGCACCTTCAGGAGTAATCACTGGGCTCAGAGCTGGAAGTGAGCCTTGAATATAACAGGATATGCCCTGCCCTGTCCTTCCCCCTCCTACCCCCAAAATGAAAGGACCTCCAATCCATCCACTAACATCTAGTGTGAAGCAGGTCTGCACACTTTTCAAAGATGAGTAAGATATTGGCCCTGAGCCCCCAAAGAACTGCCAAATAAAGGGGGAGAAAGTGAGGAGGAGAAGGAATGTGACCGGGCTGTTCCATGATGGTCAAAATGCAGTGTCATCCTTAAGCACTTTGGCAAGGTCCTGAACCTAGCATGATCCTCCTCAGATGGTGGGCAATATGTGGGTTCCTTGATCACCCCCCCCAACCATATTGGTTTGGAATCTTCATATCTGATGAACATCCTCACTAACTTTTAATAGCTGAGGGCAGACTCAGGTCAGCCCCAGTGGTTGTGAGAATGCCTAAGAGGGAGGATGAAGGTGACTTGGCTGGGGGAAGCAGAGTTGAGGGGTTCCATGGAAGACAGATCAGGGAGGCCAGTCTTCTGTGAGGTCCACACCATCTCTGGGCCTTTTTCACAGCTCCAGAGACCATGGATGGACTCTTTTTAATGAAGGAAATCAACACCTGCTTCATATTTCCAGGGAAAGCTGCAAGTTCGCCAGCTCTTGGAACAGCACCCCATACTGCAGATGGTTCGGAATCCATTGATTAGCTTGGCATCTGTCACAGAAATGAGTAGAGGGCCCCAGAGCAGCTGCAGAGATCAGTGAGCTGCAGATATTTTCTTCCCAGGTGCTGGAGGTTGTTTGGACCACTCTCTGCTGTGCTCAAGGCTTACTCCTGGCTCTGTGCTCAGAAGTCACTCCTGCTGGAACTCTAAGGACTAAATATGGTGTACGGGATCCAATTTGGGTGACGGGCCTTGTACAAAGCAAGTGTTCTACCCACTGGACTAGTCTTCCTGTTGGAACTTTTATGGGAGATGTGAAAATAAATCCAAGGGTCGAAGACCCAAGCGTTCAAATGTCCAACTCAGCCACAAAGCAGTTCCCACTATATCCTTAGTCCACGGGGATGGACTGAGTTTCCTGGTGATTCGGGAAAAAGTCAACACTAAGAGTCTTTGCCTGATCCCCAGTGAAAGAAGCTCCTGTTTCCTTCGCAGGGGACCTTCTCTAGGGGGTGACATGTCCTAGCCAGAAGCCCAACCAGAAGCCAGAGGATAGAGGCTATGACCTCCAGGTCCCTGGGAACCTAAGGGGTCTGTGATAATTACAGGCACATGTCAAGACCCGAACCATTCTATTTCCTTTCACTTGAGCCCCAGAGCTGGGGAAGAAGGAGCAGCCTTTTGCCTGGATATTTAGTGATCTTGCCCTCTTCTTGGGCTTCCAGACTGATTCTCCAGCCTTCACTGCCCCTTCCCAGCAGGCCCTTCCTTTTTTCTGGCTCCCTGAAACACACACATGAGACTTAGAGGGAGCCTCCGCCTTTCTCTCCCTTCCTGTCCCCAACCCAGGCTGGGTCCAGCTCTTTCCCAGCCTTCTCCATTTCCAAAGGCCCCCCTGACAACTGGCAAGACAGCCAATGGGTTGAGGGGACAGGATCTGGAATCAGAGACACCCTAACTAGCCAGCCCTGCTGTCCTGGCTAATGTGAATATTTTCTGCATGTGCTTTCTGGCCAACAAGACCAGCGGGCAGCATTGCCCCTTAAAGACACTAGGTCCACACATACATTCTCCCTTTAGATCATCCGAATAGGGCAGCTGGAGGGAAGGGATTGGCCCAGGGCCCAGACAAACGGGTTCCTTGGAGCCAGCTGCTAGCTGAAGCAAAGCCCACAGCTCAATAGATGGAAGGAAAGTTTAGAGGGAGGGAGGAAAGGAGCGGGATAGAGGACGGAAGAGTGAGCAAAGAGGAAAGGCCTGTGGGAGGAGAGGATGGAGGAGGAAAGAGAATGAGTAGGGGAGGCTGGAGAAAGGGGAACATGTCCTCACCATAGAAACTTGGGGGCAAACAAAGATTGTAGCATACAGGCTTCTTCCTCTGGGCTCATAAACAAGCACTCAAAGGGCTGCTGGTTCAGGTAGGGGCAGGGAAGAAGGGGACATTGAGCAAAGCTTCAACTACTTAATTCCCTGAGCAGTTACCTGAAAGCTGGCAGACAGCTAGAGAGTTCCTGGAAGGTCAAATTTATACGCAAAATTTCCACCAATGTCTTGAGCTAGAGTTCTTTAAACAGCTTGAAGAATGTCCTTTTGGGGCTCCTGCTGTCCTATGGCCAGGCCTCATGCAGTTTCCCTTGTATGTGGTTCTTAATCCACCCCATGCTGGTCTGCCTATTGATGGCTGACCTGTGTTCCAGATGGCCGGCTGGTCTGTGGTTGATGCTATAATACCTGCCTCTCTTTGCTGGTGTTATCTCCTTTTAGTTCCCTTGGCTTTTTTTTGGGGGGGGGAGATTTAGGGGCACACTCAGCAAACAGTGCTCAGGTGTTACTCCTGGCAGGCTCGGGGGACTATATGGGATGCCGAGGATCGAACTTGGGTCCCTCCGGGGTCGGGAGTGCAAGGTAAACACCTTAATGCTGTGCTATAGCTCCACCCCTTTCTTGGCTTTTTACAGGTCACATGGTTCTGAATAAGACTGGAAATGTTAAAAAAGAATAAAATAAAATAAAAAAGAATGGAAATGTTTCTTGTTCTCCTTCCTGGGCACTACTGTCCAGGGAGGAGAGGGTGTGAGACAAAAGATGAAGCAATCTGCCTTGTGTCCCTCTTTTAGGTATTACTATATCCACCCCTTAGCCATTTCCATTATCTGACTGGAACTCCACAGGTCGATGAGATTTAAGATTCTTGTTTCCATCTTCTGGCTATTTAATAAGTGTTGGAAGGAACATAGATCTTTTTTGAACGAATGTCTTTTTTAATTTTTGTAAATGACTTCATTTAAATGTCATAGATTACCACTGCTTACAGTACAGTTTTTTCCAGTTACGAAGTTATTGTTGAGTTTCAGTCATACAACATACAACATGCTTCACCAGTGCATATTTCTTACCACCAGTGTCCCCAGTTTCCCTCCTGCCCTTCTCTTCCTCCTCCTCTTCTTCTTCCCTTCTTTTCTTCTTCCTCTTCTTCTTCTCCTTCTTCTTCTCTTCTTTTCTTCTTCCTCTTCTCCTCCTTCTCTTTTCTTTCTCTTCTCCTTTTCCTCCTCCTTCTCTTCTTTCTTCTTCCTCTTCTCCTCCTCCTTTTCTTCTCCTCCTTTCTTCTTCTTCCTCCTCTCCCTCCTCTTCCTCCCTGCCCTCCTCTTACTCCTTCTCTCCTCCTCTGTCTTCTCCTCTTACTCCTCTTTCTCCTCCTCATCCTCCTTCTCCTCTTCTCCCTCTTTCTCTTCCATTTTTCCTTTTAGACACTGTGATGTTTTTACTGTTACTGAAGGGCTATCATGCCTATCATTTTACCTCCTTTTAGCAACCAGTTCCTGTTCAGAGTGACCATTTCCAACTATCATTTTCATAGTGGTCCCATCTCTGCTCCTCTAACTATACTCCCCCACTCTTTGTGGCAAGCTTCCTACGACGGACCCATCCTCCTGGCCCTCATGTCTATTGTCTCTGGATATCTGGATATCAAATGAATGTTTTTGTGTCTTGAGGGCTGATGCAAGCAGTGTTCTCACTGGGTCTTCTGGTAGCTCTATCCCCATATTGGTCTCATAGTGGTTGAGCCAGATGACATTTCCACAGCAGGAACAAATTTCATATCCAACAGCAGAAGAGTAGCTAGTAAAACTGTGGGATATATACACAATGGAATACGATACAGAGCAAAACCATGATGCTATTCCCTGTAACTAGGTTGGAACTAGAGGATGTCAGGTTAAGTGAAGTAATAACAGGTCCCAGAAATGAATGATAGCAAATGTGGGCAAAACATTGGCTCTAGAGTATAGAAGGGGAAATGCCAGGGAAGGAGAGAGATGGAGGGTGGAAGCAAGAAAAGGTAGTTTGGGAATTAAGTAGGGGAAGGGGCCAGGCTTCTTGGGGTTGTCTGTGATATTCAAATCATTTGCATGTATATAAACCACTAGACCCATTACTATTCAACGCATGGGACTCAAAGTACAGTGAGAAGACTAAAAGAGTCAGGTTGAACTGTGGGAAGAAACCTAGGATCACACATGGAGGACTGGGGTAGAGGGTAGAGGAACTGAAGGTAGAAACATTATTTGCTGGAAATCCTACTGTAAACAACTTTGGTTTTACCACCTTCTTTTTGTTTTATTTTTATTATTTAAAACTTTTTGAATTTTAATTTTTGGGAGGTTGTGGGACATAGCTGATGGTACTCAGGGTTACTCCTGGCTCTGTGCTCAGGGATTACTCCTGGTGAACTCAGGGGACCATATGAATGACCAGGGATTGAACCTGGGTTGGCTGCATGCAGGGCAAAGTGTCCTGCACATTCTACTATCTCTTTGGCCCAATTTTAATTCCTTTTTTTGTTTGTTTGTTTTTGGGGGGCCACACCCATTTGGTGCTCAGGGATTACTCCTGGCTATACTCTCAGAAATTGCTCCTGGCTTGGGGAGACCATATGGGATGGTGGGGGATTGAACCCCAGTTCGTCCTAGGCTAGCACTTGCAAGGCAGACTCCTTACTTCTAGCGCCACCTCTCCATTAATAACAGTATTTAATTCTTTTGAAGATACTGTGATGCAGTAAGGTATTAATAGTTGAGTTTACGTTAGAGAATATTCCAGCAGCATTCTCAGCCCCCACTGTCAGCATCTTTCCATAGTGCCCCAGTGTCTCTTACTCTTAGTCTCCACCCCATTCCCAAACTGTCTCCTCAACAGGCACATTTAAGATTGCTGTAGTTTGGATTGACACAGTGTCTAAATAAAATACTAATAAGTAAATAAAAAGAACAATTGTATTATTCATATTATATCATGCTATGTTATACTATATTAATTATATTATGTCTTGTTATGTTATATCATATTAATTATATTATAATTATATATTACCTGAACTTAACTAGATCTATCCCACACGTTCAAAGCATAGCTCTTGAGTCCAGAATAGGGATCAATGGTAAAGTCACACACACACACACACACACACGCACACACACACACACACACACACACACATCCTCCAAACTTAGCTCTTTAAAAAACTGGAGTATTAGGGAGCAAGAGGTGGGGAGGGGTGCTCTGAAGTGTCTATGGAAGAGAGTGTTGGAACAACTCACTGCATATGCTTCAGTGTAGACTTTTTTGCATCTATTATTTATTTATTTATTTATTTATTTATTTATTTATTTATTTATTTACATCCAGTTCCTGGCTTTGAAGGGAACTTCAAAGCAGGGAAGGGATCACTACCACTGGCTGCCTGGAGGCAGACCCTGTGCCTTAGGCAGGAGCGGTGCAAATGAGGAGGGGCCGGAACACTGAGATCCCGGAGAAGAAAATGCTGCATCATTTTTACTGAGGAGCTGGGAACTGGGAGAGTCTGAGAGATGGTTTTAGTGCTGACCTATAAGACTCCCCATAAAATCCCAGGAAAAGAATTCTGCTTCTGGTGGGTGGGTGTCCTCAAGGGGCAGCAAGCTCATTTATCCTGGGGAGAGAACAGGAGCAAGCCTGCATGATAGACCAGGATAAGACTATCTCTTTTGGGGGATTTTTTTTTTTTTTGGTGGTGGTGGTGGCTGTTTTTAACTGTTTTCTTAAAAACTCAGATTCTATGATGTACAATACTGGTTTTATTTATTTAAAACATTTTTGGGGGGTTTTGGGTCACACTCAGTGGTGCTCAGGAGTTACTCCTGGCTCTGCGCTCAGAAATCACCTCTGGAAGGCATGAGGGACCATATAGAATGTCAGGATTCGAACCACAGTCAGTCCTGAGTCAGTTGTGTCCGAGGCAAATGCCCTACCAGTGTGCTATCTTTCTGGCCCCTGCAATACTGTTATTAATGGTCTCTTAAGCACTTGATTCCAACACCAAGCCCATCATCAGTGAACAAACCTTTTCACAAGGATTTCAACCTCCCATTTCTTCCAATTAGATGGACCACTGTGTACCATAAGTTTTTGATCAACTTTTCTGTAGTTGGACATTTATGGTATTTCCATATCTTGGCTGTTGTGCTAAATGTGGAGATATAAATAGGTGTGTCTGTTCTTTTGCATGAAAGTTTTTGTGTCTGGGAAGTGGTGTTGCTGGAATTATGACAGTTCTGTGTGTGTGTGTGTGTGTGTGTGTGTGTGTGTGTGTGTGTATGTGTGGGTTTGGGGGGCCTTACCTGGCAGCGCTCAGGTGTTACTCCTGGCTCTGCCCTCAGAAATCATTCCTGGCAGGCACGGGGGACCATATGGGATTCTGGAGACCAAACCTGTGTCTGTCTTGGGTCAGCCATGTACAAGGCAAATGCCCTACTGCTATGCTACCATTTGGGGTGGGGGGCCATGACAGTTTTTTCTATCACTTTTTTTGTTGTTGTTCTGGTAGAGCTCTCTCCATATTGCTTTTCATTATTTCTAAGATAAGATAACATTCTTATCAACATTGAAGGTGAGTTCCCCACCATCACCCCCAGACATCTCTTTGTACTCTGGAAGAATATCAGTCCTTTCCTGCTCCCAGTAATTTCCACCTCTTGTAAAGGAATCTGCCCATTGATTCCTTCCAGGCCCAGGAGGCTCATTCCTTATCTCACTTCATTATTTGCCTATTCCCCTAATCTTCTGTTCCTGGTAGTACTAACAGACCTCTCTGGAATGAGGAAAAAAAAGAGTGCCTGAGTCAAATAACATTGAGTTTTATTGGAACAGAGATTTTCATATTGGGAGGTTTTTTGTCTGCTTACTTTTTTGGCCTTTGATGGTAGGACTTTTAAATGTGAATGTCCAGGTGGCTAGAGCAGTAATACAGCAAATAAGGTGCCAAGCTTGCACACAACTGACCCAGGCTAAAACCTTTATGGTCCCTTAAGCACCACCAAGAGTGACTTCTGAGAGCAGAACCAGGATTAACCCGTAGCAACGCTTCGCATCGCCCAAGACCTAAATACATGAACAAAATAAAAAGTGAGGCTGTGATATATTATGTGCCTAACTTGGGGATCTTCTGCTCTGGCCATAGCAAGAACTTTCCAGTGCTGGAGTGGGAAGGGGATGGATCCTCCAGGGAGGTCCGGGGTCTCAAGACTGCCAATCCACCTGTCCCCCAGAGCTCTTTGAAAACCCTTCAACTGGATTAAAGACTTGATTAACTCGCCTTTGTTCTCAGTGATTTGACCTTGGGTGAACTGGATTCTTTATGGCGCTTCCATTTTCTCCTCATTGAATCTGGATAATGGGCCTCCATTCATTCCTGTCTTCAGGGGCACTGGGGGCCCAAAGCCTTTCCCTCTAGTGTCATTAGCATGTACTTCCCTGAATTCAGTATCATTTCCTTCATGGGGGTTTTGTCTCCCAAGCTAAGCTGAAAGCACCTAAGAGCTGAGACCTTACAGTGAGCAGCTAAAGATCCCACACAGTATCGAGAGGGGCGGTCACCTGGGATCTATTTCCCCAGTCTTCCTCTGAGGCTACTCAGGTCCAATTTAAGATTTTTTTTTTTTTTAAAATAAAGTAGGGCCAGAGCTATGGCGCAAGCAGTAGGGCGCCTGCCTTGCCCGCACTAGCGATTTCTGAGCCCCATAGCCAGGAGTAACCCCTGAGTGTCACCGGGTGTGGCCCCAAAACAAAAACAGAAAGAAAAATGCAGTTGTGTCTCAGGTTTCTCCATCCCCTTCATTTAAGATGTGCGTTAGCGGTTGAGGGGTAGGTAATCCTGTACAATCCATTCCTCCAAGCCCCCAGCCACCCACCCACCCACACTCAGAAGAAAATTCCAGCTTTCTAAAGGAGGAGATGGATCTAACTAAGCCTGGAGCAGAATGGGCGACTTCCTGAGTTCTGGTTTCCAAACCACCCCTCCTTGCAGGGTCAGCCATCTCCAACTCTTTCTTCTCCACCAAAGGCTGGGGAGATGAGGCCAAGGGGCACAGGTAAAGGGGGAGAAATGTGAGGCCTGGGAGAGAGCAGGAGGCCGGGAGGGCTGGTAGGGGACAGGAATGAAGGCTGCAGAAGCTGCTGGAGTCCAGGGCGCACAGACAGACCCCCCCCCTTCCAGGCCAGACAAGGGAACGCTGTGCGTCCGGGCCCCTTTAGGACCACCCTGGGGAAGCCCTCTCCAAAACCCATCCATCACGGCCACGGTTGGCTTTCTGTCTGTGTTCCCCCACCCCAACCCCGCGTCAAAATCCAGAGCACAAAAATGCACTTGGCTAATGGAAACCTTGTGTGTGCGCTGCGAGAAAGCTGTGTGTGCACCCGGGCAGGCAGAGAAGACCAGGGGCGCACGCGGGGCCACGCACACGCATCCCACGCGCACCAGGGCGCACACAGGGGGTCTGGGGCCGAGGCAGACAGCACGACCCAGTGGAGGGGCAGGAGGAGGAAGAGGAAGGGAGGAGGAAAAGAAGAGAGAACAAGGAGAAAGAGGAATAGAAGAGAAGGAAAGGAGGAGGAGGGGAAGGAGGAGGAAAATAAGAAGAGGAGAGGAGGATGAAGGAGGAGATGGAGGAGGAGGAGGAGAATGGGAAGAAGTAAAGAAGAGAAGGGGAGAAGAAGGGAAAAAGAAAAGAAGGGGAAGAAAAGAGGAGAAGAAAAAGAAAAGGGGAGAAGATGAAGGAGAAGAAGGTAATGAATAAGGGGAAGAAAAGAAGAGAAGGGGAAGAAAAAGAGGAAGAAGAGAGGAGGACAAGAAAAAGAAGAGGGGGAAGGAGAAGAAGAAAAGGAGGAGGAGGAGGAGGAGAAGAAGAAGAAGAAGAAGAAGAAGAAGAAGAAGAAGAAGAGGAGGAGGAGGAGGAGGAGGAGGAGGGGGGGGGAGGAGGAGATGGAGGAGAAGGAGGAGGGGGGAGGAGGAGATGGAGGAGAAGGAAGAAGAGAGGAGGAGAGGAAGGAAGGAGGAAGAGGGGAGGAGGAGGAGGAGAAAACCCTCCCAACTCCCCAAATCATGGCCGGGGCAGGAAATTCCCCCCCCCCCCCCAATCCCTAATGTATGTTTCTCAATGAATTGGAGGCTGCCCAGAGCTGGGGCTGAGGCTTTCACCGCCTCTTTCAGATCCTTGTGGGAGGATAAAAAAAAAAAAGAAAAAAAAAAGATCAAATTTCAGTTCCCCTCCATCGCCCTGGTTGTGCAAGGGCTGTCATTGTGCGACTGTCACTGCCCCTGTCCTCCAGGGGGGCCTGCACGTGGCTCGGTCCGCACCTTGATGCTGTAATTAGCAGCTCCCCTGTTCCCCTGGTGCAGGACAAGACTGGAGTCCAAGTCTGGCCACTGTCGCTGTCGGCTTTCACCCACCTTCTAGGCTGCTCCAAAGCAAATTGTGCTTCTTCTCTAGGCCATGTGAATAAAAGCCTATAACAAACTTGGGGGGGGGGGTCAAAAGTGAGCCCTGACTCTGGTTTTGCTGCATGACTTCAGGTGATCCACTGAACCCCTCTGATCTCTCCCTGAAGCTGCTCACTGGAAGAAAACCCGGGTGGGACAACCTCTGAGCAGTCTCTGGTTCCTTTTTCTTTTTTCTTTTCCGTTCCCCGGGAGTCCACGTCACTCTGGTGGTTATATGCATGAATGAAACGTAGTAGGCACAGCTAATTCCCCCCCCTCCCACAACCCCCCAGAGGTGACCTAATGAGGATTATTGTTTATTCCCCCCCCCACACTCCCCATTTCACTTTCTGTTCTCCTTTAGAAGGAACTGAAGTGTGCATACATTCAGACACTCACTTCCTTTCCCCCTGCCTCCCACCCCCTCTTTGCACACTGGGTTTTGCCCTCCTGGCCAGAGGAAGGGGTTTGGGAGGAAAGAATGGTGGAAGAATGAGTTCTGGCTGGGGGCAAGGGCTGGGAGAGAGGTAAGTTGGTTGGGAGGGAGGAGGTGCAATTCTCTAGGCACTGAAGAATTCATTGATCAGCTATTAAAAAAATCATTCTGAATCTTTCTCTTAGCCTCAAAGGTAAGAGATTGTGAATGAAAATGTTCCTTGCAGGAATTACCATATTTCGTAGAAGAGGCAGGTCAGTGGGCCAGACACAGTAGTTGGTGTGGAGGAATTGTTCTTCTTGGCTAAAGATGGCTTCTTTAGCCTTGATTTCCAGCCCAGAAGGGCTACTGCAAAACCCGAATGTTTACCTGAGATAGTGCTGCCTTTGGGAGGCGGGAAAGGTAGTCGGGCTCTTTCTGGGGGTGAAGAAAAGTGTCACTGCAGCCACGCATTGCCCTTGCAGCAGCATCTGTTTTGTGAACATATACGGTAACGGAGGCATTCCAGAGCCCTGTTGCCAGCCAATCTGGAGTTAGGGCCTTTTTGCAGGGTTTTTGTGTTGTTGTTGTTTCCTTTCAAAATTTGTGTCCTCCTGGCAGTCTTCAATGAGCTGCCTTTGTTCCACCCGCCAAGGCCCACGAGGTGCTGTTGGTGGTGATGGGGAGAAAGAGAATCTCACAGAAAAACACTACCCCAAGTGTTGGAGGTATAGATGCCTGGGAAAGGGGGAGGCACCCCCATGGAGATGGGTGAGCCATTTTAGGAGGAAAGAAGAGAAGATTTTATAATCTGTAAAGTCATGTCCATAACCCAATGGCCTTCCAAAGTGACCCAACAAGCGGTAGGAATTTGGAGAGGGGGGGAAGCATTGCAGTAGTTTCCCTAAGAGATTTTATCCTATGACAAATGCCAGTAGGGAAGATCCTGGGGACTGGGGGCCCTGGTGAATCTTAGCTGCAGTGACAGAGGAAAGATCTTGCTTTGGGTTCCAGGATCTTCTGGGCCAGTCAGAGGAGGACAACCAAAAATGTCCCTCCTGGCCTTCAAATCTCCACTCTGGCCTCTCTGATCTTGGTCCTCTCTGAGACCCTGCCAACTTGAGCCCTGCTGGATCGCTCTGATTGGACTCTTGGCTCTGTCCTTTGCTCAACTTCATGGTGGTTTTCTTCTTTTTCCTTATAGTGCAGTTGGTCCCCCACTTCTGGTTGCCTCCCCCATCTCTTTTCACTTGGTTTTCTTTTTGGTTCTAGGCTGGCCAGATCCCAACGGTTAGGGGCACCAGGGAACTGGCAGTCTGAGCTGAGGACACTCACCTCCTGGGCATCTGTCTTGGCCAGTCTCCTGAAACAATCAACTCTCTCTAGTTCTTCTCTCGTGCACCCATGCAAAGGTGCAGGCTGGTCCAATGCAGACAGTGCAAGGAGGGAAGATAGCAGCGGTTGGCTCCAACTCAGGCTCCCACTAAGAGTTCCCTGAGCTGCTTCCACAGGCCGGATATGTAAGTGGCATCCAGGGCGGGCTCAGGCCTAAAAAAAGCTTTGTCTTCTGAGTTTTTTCTTTTTCTTTTTTTTTTTACACAGTTGATTTATTATACACAAATTCATACAAGTTGTGAGAATATTAGAGCATGAACACGAGATCGTCTGAATCAAATCTAGACATTGACACCTATAAGTTGTCTGCTCTACAAATTGAACCACATCCCTAGCCTCTTCTTCCTCTTTCTCCTTCTCCTCTTTTCTTTTCTCTTTTTTTCTTCTCTTCTTCATATTCTGACTTCTGCTCTGAATCTGTGAACCTCACTGTCATCTCCCATCAGAACTTCTTTGAAAGGCAGAGGAATGAATCTTGCCCACTCATTCCTCCATGTCCCCCTTGCCATCTTGATGCCCACTCGTCACTGATCAGAACTTACTGTGCTGAGCCATCACTCCATCTTCCCTGCTTAAGGACAGTATCTGGGCCACACAAAAGTGACTTGAGGTCACTTTTCCAGCTACAAGCTTCCTCTTTCGCTGATCTGACCCAGAACGGAAGTTGCATCTTGATTCACAGCAGGCCTGAGTACCGGCCCCTTTTTCACATGAAGTAACTCTAGGCCTTTGGAGAATAAGGAACTTCACCCACTGTTCATTAGCTTCTCTGTTTCATCCCTTTAATCTTCTTAAATTTTTCCTTAGATAAAAAACTTTCCAGGGGCCGGAAAGATAGCATGGAGATAGTGCATTTGCCTTGCATGCAGAAGGACGGTGGTTCGAATTCCGGCATCCCATATGGTCCCCTGAGCCTGCCAGGAGTGATTTCTGAGCATAGAGCCAGGAGTAGTCCCTGAGCACTGCAGGGTGTGACCCAAAAACAAGCAAATAAAAAAAATTAAAAAACTTTCTAGGAGGATTTAGAGCCAGAGAGCTATAAAATGCTTGCCTTATATCCTGCCGATTTTGATTCCATCCACAGCTCCATTTAGGGCCCTTTGAGCACTGCCAGAGTTACTCCTGAGCACAGAGTCCAGAATAGCCCCTGAGCACAGAAGAGTGTAACTCAAAAATTTGTTTGAAAAGTGGAGGCTTTGGGACCGGAGTGATAGCAAAGCGGTAGGGCATTTGCCTTGCATGCAGCCAATCAGGACGGACGGTGGTTTGAATCCTGGCATTTCATATAGTCCCCATGCCTGCCAGGAGCGATTTCTGAGCACAGAGCCAGGAGTAACCAATGAGTGCTGCTGGGTGTGTCCCAAAAGCCAATCAATCAATCAATAAAGCAAAAAGATTAAATAAAATAAAAATGATACAGCCGGGGAGATGATTGGGGACTGGAATAATTTAATTCTGGTTCTTCTCACTAAAGCTAGGGTGTAAATCTGTTAACTTTTCTATGAATGAGTTTCTTCCCCTTTCTCCCCTTAAAGGGGAACTGAGGACAGAGGGAGGGTCAGGATTGCCTGGTCGCATGCATAGCCTTGGTGATTAAGATCAGGACTTCACAGGTGCTTCACCAGTCACCTGCCAGGCCTTCTCTCAGGAGAGCTCCTGAGCCTCAAGACTAGCAGGATATGGGAGCTCATATGGCATCACTGGGGCTTATGCTCAAATCTTCCTTAGACTCAGCATGCAGGGATCTGAAGCTGCTAAGCTCCTCACTTTCTCTTTTGTTTTGTAGGAAGGAGGTGAGGTCATACATGGTGGTGCTTGAGGGCTACTCTTTCCTTTTTGGTTATTGTTGCTTTTAGGCCATACCTGGCAGCACTCAGGGTCTACTCCTGACTCTGCACTCAGTAATCACTCCTGGCCGGATCAGAGGGCCATATGGGATGCCGGGGATTGAACATGGGTCAGCCATGTGCAAGGCAAATGCCCTACCTGCTGTGCTATCGCTCTGGTCCATTGGGGGTTCTCTTGACTCTAGGAATGAGTCTTGGCAATGATCAGGGAACCATGCAGTGCCTAGGATCAAAATGGGATCAGCTGAAAGCAAGATAATTACTTTAAGCCCTGTACTAGCTCTCTGACCCAATTTCTTATTTTTAATAGAGGTGGACATGCCTTTTCATTTCATTTCTTTCAGTGTGTGTGTCTGTGTATGTGTGTGTGTGTTTGTGTGTGTGTGTTTGTGTGTGTGTGTGTGTGTGTGTGTGTGTATATTTTAGGGAAGCCACTCCTGATGATATTGGTGGTGTCTAGGGGGACCCATGCAGTTCAGGGATTGAACTCCTGTCTTAAGCATGCCAGGCATGTATTCCAATTCTTGACTCCATTAACTGTTTTCTGTTTGTTTTTCAAAGCAGAGATAGTGATTGAGAGTTTTTCTAAATTGGTTCTTAAGGGTCAGGAAATGTCATAAATAGCAAGAAAAATGAATCTGGACATGGTTATAGAAAACATCTCAAACATCAAAGACAAAAAGAAGGTTGTATTAGCTACAGGGGGATTTTGTAGTAGCATCAAAGGACACTAAGACTACTTCTTGGAATGTGCTGAGAAAAAATGCTATCTATCTATTTATCTGTTTTCCTGACTGTTCTTCTTCTACCTACCTATCAATCAATCTATCATCTAATCTATCTATCTATGTATCTATCTACTTAGATATCTATCTCTATCAAATTAATCTTCAAAATATGGGGTAAATAGGAGACATTTTCAACAAAGCAGGCTAGATTTACCATACATTGAGAATGACTGAAGGAAATTAGTAAGCATTATTTCATAAAAAATATAAATAAATAAAAAGAATGATTCCTGGGACTGGAGCACAGCACAGCAGATAAGTGAGTTTGATCCCTGGCATTCGATAAGGTTCTCCAATCCCACCAGTGAGTGTACAGCCAATAACAAAACCAAAACACAAAAGAACAGTTCCAGGAAGAAGAAATAAGATGTTAGGAGTAATAATAAGAGAAAGAATAAGTCCAGGTAAATCTAAACATTAAAGAAAGAAATAAAAATAATGAGTACTTTGGGGAGGTTGAGAAACAGAATTAAAATAACCCACAAGCAAACACAAAAAGAAACCATTAAATTTGGGAGGAAGGTATAATTAGAACTGAAGTAGGCCTAAGGTCAAGAGATGAGAAAAAAATTACTAATTTTTTTATTTCAAAGGAAACAGCCACTTAGAGGATAGAAATGGAAACATGTAACTTCAAAACACTGGAAAATGAGCAGAAGAGGAAAGGAAGAGGGGAGGACCATCTGGCAGAAATAAACCCAACCACACCAGCAATCAATTGCTGCTAACATAAACGGAGAAAATGTTCACATTAAAATGAATGAGCAGAGATTTATACCACACTCTGCTGTAAATATACAACTATGGTTAGGCTGGATTTAAAAATGAAATTTGTGCTGTTGTTTAGAGACAACTCAGGGCAGACAAAATGGCTCAAAGGGCTACAACGAGTGCTTGGCATTCAGGATGCCCAGGTATGATGCTTGGCCTCAGATGGTCCCCCCAAATATTGCCAGAAGTTTGGGGAGGACCAGTAGCCCACAAAACAAGAATGAACAGCACAGCTCAAACTCGAAGGCTCTGAAGGGTGAAACTAAGATGCTGGGGAAAAGATGTCCTTGACAAAAAAAATCATGAAAGATGAAACTATAAAATCTTCTTAATATCAAGAAGACCATACTTGAGGGCAAAAAGCTTTATTAGACAAGTTATTAAACTTCATTACAGACAGTCATCAGATAATGATGAAAAAAGTTCTATTCATAATAAACACAGAATATAAACTTGTATATAACCAGAAGGATCACTTAAAAAGATTTAACACAAAACTAGGAGAACCACAAATTGACAAATATAGATCACAATGGAAAGTTTTTAATATTTTCTTACTATTTGATACAACAGGTCTAAAGCAATAGTATGGAGGCTAGCACATTTGCCTTGCTTGTGGCTGACCCAGGTTCAATCCCTAAAGTCCCAGCATTTCTCAAGTTGGCACAAGTGATCCTTGAGTACAGAGACAGGGTAAACACTGAGCTAGGCATGGCTCAAAAAACTAAACAAAAAAAATTGATCGAGTAATAAAAAAATAAGAGAATATGGAAGCCTTGGGCAATATAATGAATAAATTTGATTTACTGAATCTATGTACTATATAGAACTATATATTTAAGAAATGGAAGAGATAATTTACATAATGGAAAGTAAGAAATCAAGAACCAAAAAAAGATAATTAAAAATAATACTGTAGATAAAACCAAGATCAAGAAAATTATGCTTTTAAGCCAATTGTTTCCTTATGTGGCCTGGCCAGAGAAAGCAAATTAAAAGTATACAAATATATTGTCAACCTAGAGAAGTATGCAGATAGCATCATAAAAAAATAAATAATGCTACACTTGGAAATTTAAAGATAATTTTAGAAGACTTAAAGGAGAAAATCATAGTGCAAATAATAGGTTCTCTAAAAAGGAAATTAAATGTATATTAAAAAGGAGGGAACAAAGTTAAAACCGTGATTAGAAGCAGTTGGAAATGGTTAAAGGAAATTATATAGCTAATATGCTTATAGATTTGAAAAAAGAAAGTCTGAACAGTAATCAAGTAAACACCCACATTAAGAAATTAGAACTGGGGGCCGG
>NC_064851.1:11941440-11943940 GCF_024139225.1 Suncus etruscus | reverse complement strand
TGGGAATTCCCAGTGAGTTGGATACTAGGGCGGGCCAGCTTGTTGTTTTTTTTACCCCCCCCCTTTTTTTTTTTTTGGTGGGGAGGCACATTTAGCAATGCTCAGGCATTACTCCTGGCTTTGCACTCAGGAATTACTCCTGGTCGTTCTCAGGGGACCCTATAGGATGATGAGGATTGAACCAAGGTTGCCACATGCAAGGCAGATGCCTTCCCCTCCCCTTGTTCTTTTCTGCCCACGGAGGAGACACACCCTCAACCTACCCTCTAGGGTCCTCAAGTACCCTGGAAAGTCAATGGCATCTTCAAAATGTGACTGAAATAAAGCAGAAGGCCCCCAGAGGCAGTGAGGTTCTTCTTGAGGGGCTGTGGGGTGGTCCATAGCATTCCTCATTTGGGGGGTATATGTGTGATATGCCCTCTGGAACGGTCCCCAACTTGTGAGGGCTTAATGACAGCATTTAGGGAACTGGTGCCCACTGGCTATAGGAGGATCAGAAGGAGTTCTGGAAGTTCTCTGGCCATTGGCCACTGCACTCCCCACTGCCATCAGGAAGTGGGGAGTGCTCATGAAACTGGCATGGCATCCATGGACCTCACAACCCACTGGGAGTCTAACTGCACAGCAGAAACCCCAAGAAAAGACCTGGGCTTAGCCCCCACAAAGTCAGCCTTGACAAGTCCCTGTCAATTAGAAGGGCTTAAGTAGAGATCTGGGGAGGGGGCTGCTGATACACTATAATGGAGGGACCAGGGGCAGGCTGGGAATTGTGTTTTGATTCTTTTATTTTTTTAATCATTGCAAAACTCTGGTGTGTGTGTGTGTGTGTGTGTGTGTGTGTGTGTGTGTGTGTGTGTATGTGTGTGTGTGTGATCATGGAAGGGGGGAGCAATGCATTTACATGGATGTCTCTCATCTGTTTGGTTACTTATTTATTTGGTTGGTTTTTTTTTTTTTTTTTTTTTTCCTTTTCTTTTCTCCAGCAAACCACAAGAGCAGTTCCACATTCTTTGGCAGTTTTCCGAGGATGAGCTTGACATTTTTGTGAACGGGGTGGGAGAAAAGAACAAGAATTAGGGGGGGGAAGCAGCCCTAGAATAATGGGGAGCAGGCAGGCATCTGGTCACATGCATCACACCATCACACACACACACACACACACACACACACACACACACACACACACACACAGCTCACCCCCTCCTGGCAATAGGAAGTGAGACTCGATCTTTTTCATGAATGGGCTTAACTCAGCCCTGCTGAACTTCCGCATTCATGGCCCCCCTCTACCCCTCCGCCCGCAGCTGGCTGCTGGCCCAGGAATTGAAGCTGTCTCAGATCGTCCCCCTGACCGCAGGCAAACTGTGAGCTTTACTAGAATCTTCTTTTTTGGAGCGGGCCCATCAAAAAAGTGGTCAGGGTGTTTCCAGCACCCCTTGCTGGAGGGTGGGGGCTGAGCTCTGCATCTCTTTCCCTGTCCCCTTGCTGAGAGTGGGGCTGGCTCTGGACCTCCAGCAGGGCAGGGGTACCTTTTGGAAGGCTTCACATGTACACGGCACAATGGTGGTCTGGTGGGTGCCCAGACATCATTTAGGCCAGGTCACTGCCATTCTTCCAATGGTGGCTCTTGGACTGACATGGGTCACTTGTTCTTTTGGGGAGCCACTAGTGTCCTTGACCACACGTTCTAGCCTGAAGTTTCCTGATGGTTCATCCAGGACTTTTCAGCAATGATGGTGTGTGTGTGTGTGTGTGTGTGTGTGTGTGTGTGTGTGTTTTAATCTCTCAAACAGTGCTCAGGATGCCTCAGGTTGGCAACATTGGCAATTCTCAGCCAATCAGGTCAATGGTTCAATGACCATGTAGGACTGCCCAAGTCCAGCAATGCCGAAACTTCACGAATCATGCCTGGTGGTACTCACAGCCTCCAGAGATTAGCCCAGCAGTGCTCTGGGGACCATGAGATGTCGGGAATCAAATCTGGGAAGGCTGCCTCTGAGGCCTGTGTCTTAACCCCAGATCTATAGTTCCAGCCCCTTTGTCTTTTTTGACATTTCCAGCAGAACTGGGTTGAAGGGTGGGTGACTACACCTGGTTCTGTGCTGTGGGATCATTTCCCTAGCAATGCTCAGGACACTCCACAGGAGTTTTTGTCCTTGCTTTTGTTTTGTTTGGGGGCCACACCCGGCGATGCTCAGGGGTTACTTTCGGCTCTCTCTGAACTCAGGTTATTTCTCCTGGCAGTGCTCAGAGGATGTTATGGGATGCCGGAGATTGAACCTGGGTCAGTCATAAGTAAATGCCCTCCCAGAGGAAGCCAGGGTTTGATTCCGAGCTTCCTACATGTGAAGAATTGACTCAGCTACTTAATCTACCTCTCCAGTCTCCGAGTCGATTTTTTTTTGTTTTTGTTTTGGGGTCACACCCGGCAGCGCTCAGGGGTTACTCCTGACTCTATGCTCAGAAATCACTCCTGGCAGGCTCAGGGGACCATATGGAA